>NW_027269143.1:0-18861 GCF_963676685.1 Mytilus edulis
AATTGTAATGCTACTTGCTTTTTAAGTTTTTTCCACCGCCCACAAAAGAATATATATATGCGTTATTTCTATGCAATGTGTCAAGTAATGTTATGTTAATTGGCATGGATGACGTCTTCCAACAATTCCATGGTTGACTGTTGGAATCATTGACCACAAATTACACAATAAAATTTGATATGTCTCGCTTTTCGGTCATTAAGCTTTTCTTTGTACTTATAGTCCAAAATGTGTGATCGACAACTCTGATTCCATTGTTTAGAGTCTGGGTACAATAATCGTACTCACACTTTTTTTGTCTTAGGCACTAGAATGTTTCAAATGATTAAATCTAAAAATTTACAGATACAGTTATTGCATTAAAATAGGAACAACAGTAACTTATTTGAAGAATTAGATTAAACAAATATCATTGGTTAAATGACAAATAAACTCATCATAGATATCAGGACCAAAATATTAAATTACGCAAGACGCGCGTTTTGTCTACAAAAGACTCATCAGTGACATTCGAATCGAAAAATGTTTTAAAGGCCAAATAAAGTACGAAGTTGAAAAGCATTGAGGACCAAACATTCCTAAAAGTTATGCCAAATATGGCTAAGGTAATCTATTCCTGAAGTAAAAAGCCTTAGTTCTTTTTAAATTTTAAGTTTTGTTTACAGTTAATTTACAATTATGAACATACCAATGCTAACTCAAGTCAACACGGAAGTGCTGACTACTAGGCTGGTGATAGCCTCGGGAAAATAAATCTCCACCAGCAGTGGCATCGACCCAGTGGTTGCATATAAACTCATCATAGATACCAGGGCCAAAATATTATATTTACGCCAGACGCGCGTTTCGTCTACAAAAGACTCATCAGTGACATTCGAATCGAAAAATGTTCAAAGGCCAAATAAAATACGAAGTTGAAGAGGATTGAGGACCAAACATTCCTAAAAGTTATGCCAAATATGGCTAAGGTAATCTATTCCTGAAGTAAAAAGCCTTAGTTCTTTTTAAATTTTAAGTTTTGTTTACAGTTAATTTACAATTATGAACACATCAATGCTAACTCAAGTCAATACCGAAGTGCTGACTACTGGGCTGGTGATAGCCTCGGGGAAATAAATTACCACCAGCAGTGGCATCGATCCAGTGGTTGCAAATAAACTCATCATAGATACCAGGGCCAAAATATTATATTTACGCCAGACGCGCGTTTCGTCTACAAAAGACTCATCAGTGACATTCGAATCGAAAAATGTTTTAAAGGCCAAATAAAGTACGAAGTTGAAGAGCATTGAGGACCAAACATTCCTAAAAGTTATGCCAAATATGGCTAAGGTAATCTATTCCTGAAGTAGAAAAGCCTTAGTTCTTTTTAAATTTTAAGTTTTATTTACAGTTAATTTACAATTATGAACATATCAATGATAAGTGCTGACTACTGGCTGGTGATACACTCGGGTAATTTATTATTGTATTGTCATTTTGAATTTTATATAACATCGATGTTTTCCTTGGCTTCATTTTATTGTCATATTAATAGTTAACATATCGTAAGTTAGGCGTCATCAGCCATATTGAATTACTTCGATCAACAATATATGATTACTTCATAAAAATTAACAATTGAAAACTAGATTCAAAAGCGAACGTTCGATGGGTTTATATCCAAATTTGGATTGTAGAATTAACGGATATAACCTTTAGTTTGAAAGATTTCATTTGTATGATGTCACTTTAGCCACGACATCTATGCTTCAAAATTAATATAAAGTTTCGTGAACTGAACTCCGAGGTTAATTCAAAACGGAAAGTTCTTAATCAATTATTAAAATCTGAAGCTCAAACAAATCAAAAACTTCATCACAAAATACCATGTCGTATGTCAATACAAAACTACACTCGGCATACCAGTGACAATTCGGAATGTTCGGAACTAAGCAAAAGTGAGAAAGTAGGGTTATTAACCACTCAGTTCATTTTTAAAATTTAGTTTAAACCAACTGTATTAGTGCGGTGACCAGACGCAATATGTTTTAGATTTAATCTTCAAACATACTATATGACTAAATTATATATCATTTGATTGGGAAAGATGAGTACTTTTGAAATATCGATGTCGTCTTAAAGAAATGTTGTAACAGTTTTGAATAAAATAAGGTCAAAGCTTCAAAGTAGACACAGTTGTTTTACCTACTCCAAACAGAGACGAAGTTGTGACGCATCTGTTTAGTGCACGTACAGCAGGCAACAGTTTACAAAATGTTTAGGAAAGACAAGCAAATAGTTGGTAAATGGGTTAAACTCTTCGCCCATCCTTTACACTGCTAATGTTCCCAATATGCACCTACAAATCGCTTGTCTGTATCATATGTTTGTAGTAGTGCAGACACAGAACAATCACATTCGTATTAGAGGTCCATATGATTGTTCAGTAGCTGTTTCCCATTTCTCTAAACATTCATCCCAAAGTTTAAGGCATTGAGTATCATATGAGTATCAGCCTCCTTTTGAGCGCTAAACAAGTTACGACAGTCATTGAATGTGTTGGTTAAAATAACTTTGACAAAAGTTCCGGCTAGGTAAAGCTCACAATCAGGTGGACTCATAGGAGATTTGTCAATGTTTTGAAGAATAAAACTAACAAAAAATGTTAGGAGAGCCTGTTTGATTTCTTTAACAGAAAAAAAAACTTCTTCAAATGAGGAATACGTCTGCCTTCAATAATTTGATACACTTTGGTGGAAGCTGAAGTCGTTGTGCGGCGTTCCCTTTCAGCAGACTTTATAGAGTTGTTCATGTCGTAGAAGTCAAACACATATGCTACTGTGTGCACTTACAGAAAAGCATTGGGACATCTTTTTATAATAATAATAGTCAGCTGCAAGGTCACCGAATATTTTACTTTTCTTAACATATATACATTGTTTATTTTCTTTGGTTACATCTTCTGACATCAGACTCGGACTTCTCTTGAACTGAATTTTAAATTGCGTATTGTTATGCGTTTACTTTTCTACATTGGTTAGAAGTATAGGGGGAGGGTTGAGATCTCACAAACATGTTTAGCCGCGCCGCAATATTGCGCCTGTCTCAAGTCAGGAGCCTCTGGCCTTTGTTAGTCTTGTATTATTTAAATTTTAGTTTCTTGTGTACAATTTGGAAATTAGTATGGCGTTCATTATCACTGGACTAGTATATATTTGTTTAGGGGCCAGCTGAAGGACGCCTCCGGGTGCGGGAATTTCTCGCTACATTGAAGACCTGTTGGTGACCCTCTGCTGTTGTTTTTTATTTGGTCGGGTTGTTGTCTCTTTGACACATTGCCCATTTCCATTCTTAATTTTATTTAAACAATGCCATACAATCTCTATTGTAAGTTGTGAGTGATGAGTCAAAAGATGGTAGAGAAAGTTTTCGAATTGCTTCACCAACTCAGACGTCATCGTGAAAAACGAAAATTAAAAAGTGGGACCTATATTTTCTATTATAACATAATCTCTACAGTTTGCCAAAATTAGTGCACGTCTAAATACAATTTCTTGACCTGAGATTATTTTCCCCGATTTACATTTAATGTTTGTTTTTGAAGTCATGTTTTCAAACGTTTATAGTTTTGATTTTGATATTGGACTATAAAAACTCCTTGATTGACCTACAGAAAAAAGACTAGTGATGAAATATCTAGACATGTTCAAGCCTTCCTTGACAGCTGTGATCAAAGAATCTTGAGTTGATAAGACATGGAGGACGGGATTCGACATCTAAGGGATCAGTCATGGTTTTATTCAGATGGTTCATAATTATTATGCCATGCTCTTCGTATCTTTTTATCGCTGTTTTTTTTTCTCGTGTGAATTTGCTTATTTGTAGTTTTAACATAAGTAGGCATTATATTCGTGACGATTTTTGCCTGAGCGATAGTGAAGGCCACAATAACACGAATATAATGTCTAACCATGTTAAAACTACTAAACCATGATAAAGTATAGCTTGCATCAATTATTTCGGTTATAATAAGGACAATTGAGGCTGAACTCGATTGAAATCTAATTAATTGATATTTTACTGTAGGCAAAGACTGGAACAGTATACACTATTGATGATATAAATTGATATTTTATATCATTTTTACAACTACAAGTTCAATTTCAATTAGCATATACATGGTTGGCATGATATATTCACATACAGATGTTGACAAAAAAAAAAAAAAACTGTGCGTTTTTTTATTTACGTTGTGATAATTTTATATTACTTTTATACACAGGCTATGACATAACACAGTCAAGATGTAACATGCACTGAATATCCGTTCTGAACAGAATCAACAACAAGAACACGGTCTAGCTGAGAGGGTCAGTAAAGTTATCTTAGTTTATTGTTTTTTTGCTTTTTGTCTCGCTTGACGGAGGCTGTTTCCGGCGTCGGTGATGACGTCAGCGTCAGCGGCGTCAACAATGTATAACTTAAGTAATAATTGATGCAAGCTATACTTTATTGTAGTTTTAACATAAGTAGGCATTATATTCGTGACGATTTTTGCCTGAGCGATAGTGAAGGCCACAATAACACGAATATAATGTCTAACCATGTTAAAACTACTAAACCATGATAAAGTATAGCTTGCATCAATTATTTCGGTTATAATAAGGACAATTGAGGTAATTTTCTATGACCGATGTTTATAAGTGAAAAGGGTTTGTGTAGGCTCTTCCATGAACCTCATTTTATTGTTTGTAAACAAGGAAACAACTGGCGATATGATTTTGCAGAAGGAGGGGGGGGGGGGGGGGGGTTGAACAACTAGCATTAACAATTTCGAATTGAAACATATGGCAGTCATAATAAATGAACGTGAATCATTTAATTGTTTAGAAGTGTTTTAGATTAATGAAAATATTAAATGTATGACAATTTGTTAAAATTCATTATCTTTTAGTTGTCAATATACGCATGTGCAAACAAATTTTATTGGATTTAGAGCATGGGTTTGTTCAAAAAGCGAAAGATGCACGTCATATTAGAATTTGTGATTAGGTCTAATAAATGGTGAACCACTAGATGTAAGTCAATGATGTGTGGTATGCAGTTGTATTGGAATTGACACATATTATTACCATGAAGATTATTTGGCGCCGCACCATCAGTTATGGTCTATTGACTTTGAAACTTGTTTTTAGTTCTCACGTATCATAGGATTGTGAAAAAGGTAGTTTATGGGGAACCACTACTAGTGAGTCAAAACTAATTAGTATGCAGTTGTATAAGCATTCGATTATCTAATTTCAATGGAGATTATTTTGCCTCGTCCGATCAGTCAGGGTCTATTGACTTTGGAAATGTTGTTTAATTTACATAGAACTCTAAAGTGCGATGGGGAAGCTAAAGTACGATGGCCACGCTACAGTGCGAGAATCTACGCTAAAGTGCGATGCTTCCTTACGCTAAAGTCAGATGGTCCGTGAAAACATAGACGTTAGAAACGTAGTTTGATAATGACGTTAACAATCATTCATATGAACCAAAAATGATCATGCCGGAAAGAAAGATTAGAAATATTTGATTAACAATTTTCACAGCAAATGTCAATGATTAAATTTAACCATGTTCTTTGTCGGCTGAATCCCAATGTATTTTTCGAGTGCTGGAAGAAGGACTACAGTCGACATTTTACTATATAAATACAAAACAGTATACGCATACCTATCCTGCTTCTATTTGAAGCAAACGGATACATTCATATCATTGTTGATGTGGTAGTTTACTTTGTGATCGCCGTTACTATTCCGTCGATTTTAATGAAAATTAACGTCGGTAAATTAGAGATACATGTTTTCATGCGTGAATTATAAATTATCTACTAAAACGTTACTTTATTCTGTATATTGTAGGAAAATAAAACAGGAATTTGTACTGGATACGAAAAAGGAGAGAGCTTGGCGAACATTGCATTTCTCACCCATTAAGATTAAGGCTTATAGATGTAAATGTTGCATATTCCGACAATGAACGAATTTTGTATTTTTAATTTTCAATGACAAATGTAAGATAGGTTGTAACTTTCGACTAGTGTGAACGACAATCTTCACAAATTATCTAAATATTCAATATGCTCCGAATTGTTAAAAATTCTTTAACATAAAAATATTTTGCAAAACATCAATTACCTTTTAAGCAATTATTACGTGGTCGGTCTTCTAAATGTACAAACAATCACTTTAGCCTACCGGTAAATCATAAAGCCTATCACATATGTTATATCTTAGCATAATAGCGTTTGCAAAATGACTATTTTCTTATCCCTTGAATCTTACCATTTTGGTCCATCGCACTTTAGCGTAATATACCATCGTACTTTAGACTAATAGCAAACAAACAACCATCGCACTTTAGCGTGAGGCACCATCGTACCTCAGCGAAGACCATCGCACTTTAGCGTGACCATCGCGCTTCAGAGTACCATCGCACTTTAGAGTCCTACATATTAGTTTGTGATTAGGTCGGTTATTGAAAATCACTAGTGATAGGTCAATGATATTTGGTATGCAATTGCATTACTATTGGCACATCTCATTACCATGGAGAATTTTTGGCCCCGTCCCCTCAGTTATGGTTTTATTGACTTTGAAATTTTGCACAGTTTATATGTATTAGTTGGTGTTTAGGTTTGTTAAAAGAGAAGTTTTTAAAGGTCAATGGTATTTGGTATGCAGTTGTATTAGGATAGAATCTAGAGGAAAATAAAATGGAACACCAACTTGATATACTATAGAAAGAAAACCTATACATCAAAACAGACTGTGGCAGTAAAAAAAGAGAGGACACTGAACTTGCCTTAACACTTAGGCAAATCAACACAGGACTTGAACACATTGAATATTAACAACAATATAAGCGAGACATCAACAACGTTAACGTGACACATAACCAACATCGTACTATCAACGATTTGGATACAGCAAGTTTAGAGGTAGAAGTCACGAAAAACGCAGTAAACTATTATTCATGATATAAATGATGACAGATGTTATGGTTGAAGTCTTGGTTAGACTCGGCATCAACATATATCAACATAGGCGAACACTTATAGATGTCAACCTATAATGTGGTAGTTGTAAAAAATCATACATTGCCAGAAAATGTTGCGCCTTCAATTGTGTCACTGTTAAATGTTTAAACTTAATGATGTTATTGACAAAGTACAGCCGACCAATATGAATATAAAAAGTCCTATTCACAAATTAATCTTTTCATATTCATTATACTACCTGCACTTTGTAGATTGTCAACCGAATCAACCTCATCTCGACATGCTCTATAAGAAACTAGGTCCCCTGTTTTAATTATATCCAAGAAATATTATACTCACCAGCTCAAAGACACAGGAATTAAACCATTTGAACAAATTATCAGCAATGAATGCGTAGATGGGAATTCATTGTTGTCATATTGATATATTGAATTGATTGAGCTCAATTTTAATTTCAAGCTTATCAGACTTAACAATAACATGGTGTTCTATGTTAAGATAAAAACTACGGAGGGAAAAATAATTACAAAAGGTGAAACAGTACGGTACCATTCGTTTAATCATCTACGAGTCAGTATTTCACCGATTAATTAAAACACTCAGTTAAGTCATGACAACAACAAAATTAACTTACCACTGATATAACTCAACAAATAAATACTTTTATCACTTTTATATTACTTATATTACCTACATATTTTGATATATATTATATGGTATATTTTGAATCTTTTTTTAATTCAGCTGAATATTTTCTGAAAATGTTTCTGCCAAGTATAAATTATGACAGTTTTCCGTTCCCTCCTTTAGTTGATATAGTTGAGTGTTTGGTTTTGTCTTCTTTTTAAATTTCCTAAGTATATGCCCCATTTATGGGAATTATGTTTTCTGGTCTGTGCGTCCGTTTGTTCGTTCGTTCATCCGTTCGTCCGTTTGTCCGTCTGTCACACTTCAGGTTAAAGTTTTTTGTCGAGATCTTTTTTGAAGTCCAATCAACTTGAAACTTAATAAACATGATCCCTATGAAATGATCCTTCTAATTTTAATGACAAGACAATGATAATCAAAACTCAGGAGTAAACAAAGACTAAAAAAAGGACATTTACATTAACAGTTATAAATAAGAAATACGAAACAACATTAATGCCAAAATAGAGATTTCACCCCATTTCCACGGTCCACTGCACAAAGAAAATGATACAGATGGGTGCAGTCCTAACCTGTACAGCAAGTTAACTTGATAACCAGTCATTTGGACTGGTCAAAGTTAACCTGTGATCAAATTTAGGACTGCTCTGACCAGTCCTAGGACCAAAATCTAGTTAACTTGAAAAGCGGACTTGGTCCTAGGACTGTTTTTATGTCTGCCAAAAAGTTAACTTCGAAACAGTTCCGCTATTAATATAAGTTAACTTCTAACCAGTCCTGCCGTAAAGTTAACATAAGTTAACTTCGAAACCAGTCCTGCCATAAAGTTAACATAAGTTAACTTCGAGACCAGTCCTGCCACAAAGTTAACTTTTGCTTTGACAAATCCTATCGAAACCAGACCTGTTCCCAAGTTAGCTTTTGACTGGTCTGCTCAACACTAAGTTAACTTGTAACCAGGACCGCTCTACATCGATTTTTTAAAAATATTTTTTAATATCTTTGTTTCGTAGTATAAACATCGAAAATAAAGTAAAACTAATACTTCCGTTATATAAACAGGATTTAATACAAATATTTGAAAATAAAGTTCGTATAAAACAAATTTATCTGTGATCTGCCAGTCTATCAATTAAAAAACGATCTTTGTTATAATGATAACGGGCATTGAATATATATTCTAATACCTATCAAATTCAACCATATTTGCACTTTATTTATATGTATATCTATGAAAGGACGTATTTTAGAGGAAAGCATCGATCATTTTAACACATGACTACAAATTTTTGTTCCCATAAATTTAGGGTGCCAGCATGTCCTCCTTTTATTCAAAATATTGATGCATAAAAAAAATTAGTTACGTTTTGATACCTCATGCTGACTTGTACAATACAATAATTTGACCACGTTGACCAAAACTGAACATGTGTGCACTTTTATTTATAAATCTATATACCTGCATAGTAAATCAGCCATATTTTTTCAAATTTTTGTTCGCATACATTTAGGGTACCAGCATGTCCTCCTTTTATTCAAAATTTTGATACGTAAACAAATTTCAGTAGTTTTGATACCTCATACTGACTTGTACAACAAATTTTTTTGACTGCATCAACTAAAACTGACCATATGTGCACTTTAATTTGTAAATCTATATACCAGCATAGTAAATCAGCCATATTTGTTATGTCAGGATTCAATGTATATAACAATGGACAGCAATATTGCTATACAATAACAACAATTTTTTGTTTGCATAAATTTAGGGTGCCAGCATATGTCCTCCTTTTATTCAAAATATTGATACGTAACAAAATTTCAGTAGTTTTGATACCTCTTGCTGACTTGTGCAACAAAATTATTTGACCGTGTTGACCAAAACTGACCATGTGTGCACTTTTTTTTTATAAATCTATATACCCGCATAGTAAATCAGCCATATTTGTTATGTCAGGATTCAATGTATATTACAATGGACAGCAATATTGCTATACAATAACAACAATTTTTTGTTCGCATAAATTTAGGGTACCAGCATGTCCTCCTTTTATTCAAAATTTTGATACGTAACAAAATTTCAGTAGTTTTGATACCTCATACTGACCTGTACGACAACATTATTTGACTGAATTAACTAAAACTGACCATATGTGCACTTTAATTTGTAAATCTATATACCAGCATAGTAAATCAGCCATATTTTTTATGTCAGGATTCAATGTATAATACAATGGACAGCAATATTGCAATACAATAACAACAAATTTGTGTTCGCATAAATTAAGGGTGCCAGCATGTCCTCCTTTAATTCAAAATATTGATACGTAACAAAATTTCAGTAGTTTTGATACCTCATGCTGACCATGCTGACTTGTACAACAAAATTATTTGACCGCATCAACTAAAACTGACCATATGTACACTTTAATTTGTAAAGTAATATACCTGTATAGTAAATCAGCCATATTTTTTGTGTTAGGATTCAATGTACAATACAATGGACAGCAATATTGCAATACAATAACAACAAATTTGTGTTCGCATACATTTAGGGTGCTAGAATGACCTCTTTTTATTCAAAATATTGATACGTATCAAAATTACAGTGTTTTGATACCTCATGCTGACTTCTACAACAAAATATTTTGAGCGCTTCCACCAAAACTGACCATATGTGCACTTAAATTTGTTAATCTACATACCATATATACCAGCATAGTAATTCAGCCATATTTTTTATGTCAGGATTCAATGTATAATACAATGGATTGCAATATTGCAATACAATAACCAGCTGATAACAACAAATTTTTGTTTGGCATAAATTTGAGTGCCAGCATGTCCTCCTTATATTCAAAATATTGATACGTAACAAAATTTCAATAGTTTTGATACCTCATGCCGACTTGTACAATGAAATAATTTGACCGCATTGACCAAGACCAAAAACTGACCATATGTGCACTCTAATTTGTAAATCTATATGCCAGTATAGTAAATCAGCCATATTTTTTTATGTCACGATTCAATGTATAATACAACGGACAGCTATATTGCAATACAATAACAACATGAACAACAAATTTTTGTTCGCATAAATTTAGGGTGCCAGCATGTCCTCCTTTTAATTAAAGTGCACATATGGTCAGTTTAAGTTGATGCGGTCAAATAATGTTGCCTGACAAGTCAGCATGAGGTATCAAAACTACTGCAATTTTGTTACGTATTAATATTTTGAATAAAAGGATGACATGCTGTCACCCTTAATTTATGCGAACAAAAATTTGTTGTTATTGTATTACAATATTGCTGTCCATTGTATTATACATTGAATCCTGACATAAAAAATATGGCTGAATAACTATGCTGGTATATAGATTTAGAAATTAAAGTGCACAAATTGTCAGTTTTAGTTGATGCAGTCAAATAATTATGTTGTACAAGTCAGCATGAGATATCAAAACTACTGAAATTTTGTTACGTATCAAAATTTTGAATAAAAGGAGGACATGAAAGCATCCTTAATTAATGCAAACAAAAATTTGAAAAAAATTTGCTGATTTAGTATGCTGGTATATAGATTTATGAATAAAAGTGCTCACACGGTCAGTTTTGGTCAACACGGTCAAATAATTTTGTTGCACAAGTCAGCAAGAGGTATCAAAACTACTGAAATTTTGTGCACTTTAATTTGTAAATCTATATACCATGTATACCCGTATAGTAAATAAGCCATATTTTTTATGCCAGGATTCAATGTATAATACAATGGACAGTAATATTGCAATATAATAACAACAAATTTTTGTTTGCATTAACTTGGATGTCAGCATGTCCTCCTTTTATTCAAAATATTGATACGTAACAAAATTTCAGTAGATTTGATACCTAATGCTGACTTATACAACAAAATTATTTGACTGCATCAACCAAAAACTGACCTGCATTTGTGCACTTTAATTTAAAAATCTATATATATCCGCATAGTAAATCAGCCATATTTTTGATGTCTGGGTTCAATGTATAAAATAAATGACCGCTGTTGGGATGGTGCCTAATAATGTATTCTCCTGGCACTCCTGTGAACATGTTAGTAGGACGGCAAATGTAAGCAATAAGGAAAACAATTAATTCCATTTTTTTTCTCGCATACATTGAGAATGTCAGCGTTTCATCTCTGTATTCATAATATTGAACAGTCACTAGGGTGTGTTAAACGAAACTATTAGGCCGCATCATCCAAGAACATGTACCAACACTGACATGTCTGAATTCATTTGTGATATTTAATAAAAAATGTATTTGAGGTTCTCTTCTGGTAATAGTATACTGTTAATCTATTATGTCGGTTAATTGATTTTGTTTGTAGTTAAATGTCAAGTGACAACTATTTCATTCATGTGTATAAATTTCTCGACAAATCTGACGAATTTGACGAGATTGGTTGGTAGTTTTACCACATCGTACATATCCGGACACTGTACAACTGTACAATTTTCGTTAGAATATTCTGCGGAAAAAGAATAGTTAATCCAATCCAAATAAGTAGAATAACAATGAAATATCCATGCATGTATAAATGCGTAAAGTAAAAATTATGAAGGGACAGGTAAAACACGCGGAACGAAGTAACGTCGACAAAGATGTTGATATCCCATGATATATGAATGTTGTTCCGATGCGTTGGATAACCCTAATTTCTATCCGCCTTCCAATTAAAAAAATATGATAGCTCTATGTAATTGACTAATGTTTAGGGAGCTACCATTTGATTTTTATGGGGGGCGGGGGCTAGGATGAAATTTGAAAAAAATAGGCAGGACAGGAATTTTGAGTAAAAAAAAAAGGCAGGATGAGACATTTGCAAAAAAAAAAAAAGTCAAGATGACAATTTAGGTAAAAAAAGTCAGGATAAACTAAAAATAAAAATGCAGGACCGAATAGAGGGAAAAATAAAAAAGGAAAGACAGAGATTACAACTAAAAAATCAAATGGTAGCTCCCTTATAAGAATATATAAAAATAAAGAAAGAAAGAATTGTGTTGTTATTAATAATATCTAGTAGAGTATAGCGAGTAAAGAAATTTGCTATCAGAGGCCTTCTTGGCAAGAACAATGCGAATGTTGTTTATACACAGTGCCCCGCTCAAGTCATGCTTCAATGATTCCCTATATAATCAACCAATTTTTTCCCACAAAAGGGGGGGGGGGCCCGGGCACCCCAGCCCTCCTCCCCCCTGGATCCGCCTATGATACATATTTTAATAAAGCTCAAGTCTGATATGAAAAGTCGCAAAAACGATAGCATTTCATAAGCAGACATGTCCCCAGGTCTGGTCAATAGCACACTTGTCCACAAGTCTGGTCAGAAGCAGACCTGTCCACAGGTCTGGTCAGGAGCAGACCTGTTCACAGGTCTGGTCTGGGGCAGACCTGTCCTCAGGACTGGCCAAAAGCAGACTTGTCCACAGGTCTGGTCTGGAACAGACCCGTCGATAGGTCTGCAGCAGTCATAAAAAAGCGGACCGTAGGTCTGGTCCCACCGTAGACAAAGTGCTAGTCTGCTTAAAATTCTCAAGTTAACTTAAAAAGCAGTCAACAAGTTAACTCTAAGTTAACTTTTGTCAAGGTGAGGACCGCACCCATCTGTAGGGCGTAAAGGGCATCCGTATACTTGGGACATATTCTTGTTTCAATTCAATTTATTTTTATTTTTAGGATTATTATCGAGTGTAATTTGATTTATTTATTTATTTCAAATATACGCTTTGATTGTGTTTAATGTATTCAAATAGTGTCGAACCAGTTAATTCTATTTCATTTTTTTGTTCAATTAATTATAATAGAGGTCGGTCATTTAAAGACGTATCGACGTTGACCTATCGGCATCTGCAGATTTATCAACAAACAGTATGAGATATCGAGCTTTACTTCTATGTACTTTCAATAATGCAAATGAGCAACTGATTAATTTCTAATGGAAAAATTAACAAAACAATTAGGAAATATCGATCGAGTTTTTGTGGAACATGTAATCTGGCTTTTAAAGATATTCCGGATAGTTGGAACAGTATACAGGCATGATAGGAGTGAATACGGTAAAATCGTTTATTTGTGTGCTAACCTGTGCTCACGTAGAACCAAATTGTTATTTGACAAATAAAGTGATACTCAGTACTGTTTTATTAAATGTACATGTATTTATATGACATCTGAAGACAACTCGTGTTTCTCTTACCTCTTATGATAACATCGCAAATGAACAATATTCAAAGTTCCTTACATGTATATAAGTAGTACATTTGATTTTTTGTGTGCGTTTATTCAAGATCTTGAAATATTTTTTAACTAGATTATTAAAGGATTGTGTACGATATTCGTATACCTGCCCTACCTTGGCTCCCTTACTATTATTTTTACAAAACACCACCTTTTGCAGAATTTGAAAGTGAATGTTTGATTGATTCGAACGTAAAGTGTTCTTAAGCTCGGGATCACATAATATTTTTTGATAAATACTAGTATGCAGATGCGGATACGTCAACGTATACGATACGTTTTTAAATGACCAACCTCTATTTATATCCCTTTGTACACTGTGTACGTGTGTTTTTATTTGTGTAATTATGGTTATTTATTTATGTCATTTATATTGAATAAGCATCTGTAGGCTAGAAAACTAATAAAACACATACTAGTAACATGAAACGCTAAAATGGTCCATGCATTTTGATTTGCAACTGTTGCAGTTCATGCAACTTCTTCAGTAAATCATAGACCTTAAATTATTCTCCTCGTTAATTTTTAAAATCTGAATATCGGTACACTATTCTTGTCGTAATTTAAAATTGACAATCGTATCAACAGACAACCTTAAGAAAGCGTTTTTGTCAAATATCTATACGAAGAAAGATTGTATTACTTTAAATGCACCGGAGTTAACTTGTTGATAATTGTTTTAAATAACTTTGATTGAAATCTTTCCAATAACTTGTACCCCACTGAAGTGAGCACAACTTGACATTTCGTTTGTTTTGTAATTTTTCGAAATGCTTTAATCGGACTCAATGGTCAGATAACTGTTCTAATTAGGTGAGTAAAACTTAAAATAATATGTATAAAGGTTAATCTACTCAACAGGGATATTTATCTATACCCCTACTTTGAAGGAGAGGGTACACTTATTCACCTTTGCAAAACGATCGTCTAAATGAATTATGTCACTTCCTTCTACATGATCTTCAAATTATGAATTCCTTACATTAAGCTTCGTCACCAACTTTCTGTTTACTGCATTCTTATATGTTCTCTCAAAAAAATGGCCATGCATCGTCTTTCTTTTTTTCATTCTAGAACTTTCATTTTTAACTGATATTTTAAAACTGTCATCACCAAATCAATTTTTGATATGATAAAGACATCGATACAGACACATGTGCTACCTTTATTACTTTGACAAATATTTGCGGCGCATCTGAATCACTAACTACATGTATTCTAGGAAATTGGATATTCTTCATACTTATTTCAAAGTGCTATCGATTTATCCTTGTTTATCCGTTAAGGCTATACATACTGACTCATATTAATGTTATAATGGTTTTATGTACAATTATATGATACTCTCAATACTGATAACAAAACTATTGATCGAACAAAAGTAAATGCAAAATTCAACATACAAATATATGAACGTAGTAACAATTCTAACCTTTTTTTTCCTTTTTAAAATATTTTTTGGTTAACTTTATACAGCAAAGACATTATCACTAGATTAATTAACATCTATGTTATAAAAAATGTGTCTAAAATGAGACTAGCTTGGGATTTGTTTTGCATTTTTGATTGAAATAAGAGTTTATGGTTCTAAATTAAATATATATCAAAACAAGTATTATACCATATTATATATTTTGAAGATTGTTATTTTCTCATGATGGCTTTTTTGTCCTAAATCTGTGATGTGATCAGTCTGTCAGAGGCCGATTCCGGATACATTTTTATTTATTAAACCTGCAGCTTTTATCGCAAAAAGCTCGACATAGGGAAAGTGAACCGGCGGCGGCGGCGGCAGCATAAACTAACTTCTTAAAAGCTTTATTCTTAGAAGGTACATGGATGCATCATACTCTGTATATAGATGCCTCTGGTCGATTGTTCTTGTCTTCATTTTCATGGTTCAGCGACTGCTGATGTTTTTATAATGTTAATTTCTCTCTTATAATGAGTAATAGGATACCTCTATTTTCTATGTTTATGCGTATCTTGCAAGATCATAATGCCCGTCAGACAGCCTTCACTTGACCTTGACCTCATTTCATTGATCAGTGAACAAGGTAATGTTTTGATGGTCAAACTAATATCTCAGATACTATAAGCAATAGGTTTAGTATATTCGGTGTATAGAATGATTGAAGGATTTTAAGGTGTACATGTGCAACTGGCAAGTGTCATCTGACCTAGACTTCATTTCCATGGTTCAGTGATAATGGTTAAGTTTTTTGTGTTTTAGTCTGTTATAATACTGTATGCCATGCATGTACATGTAGGTCTACTATATTTGGTGTATGGAATGATTGTAAGGTGAACATGTCCAACTGTCAGGTATTATCTGACCTCAACCTTATTTTTTCGTGGTTCAGTTGTCGAAGTAAAATTTTTTTTTTTCCAAATACTTTATTCGATAGGTCAACTAGATTTTGTGTATGGAAATATTTTATGATGTAAAAAAAAGAAGATGTGCTATGATTGCCAATGAGACAACTCTCCGCAAGAAGACCAAAATTACACAGAAATAAACAACTATAGGCCACAATCGGTATCGTAGATTTATTTTACCTTGATCTCATTTTCACGGCTCATTGCTCAGTGTAAAGTTTTTATGTTTTTGTCAGTTCTTCTGCAACTATAATAAATACGTCAACTATATTTGTTGTATGGACGGATTGTAATCAGGACATGTCTGCCTGGCATGGTTCATCTGACCTTGAGCTAATTTTTACATGGTTCATTGGTCAGAGTTTAGTTTTCTTGGTTTAGTCAGTTTCTTAGGATCTATTAGCATTAGGTCAACTTCATTTAGTGTATTGAGTTATTGTTAAAGATTGATTGATTGATTGTTGGTTGCTTTACGCCGCATTAGCACAAAAAGGCTATATCGCGGCGATATTGTTAAAGAGGGGAGACATATACAAGAGGGACATTCAAACTCATAGATCGAATAGGCTGTTAGTTTTCTCGTTTGAATTGTTTTACATTGTCATATCAGTGTCTTTTATAGCTGATTATGCGATATGCACTTTGCTCATTTTTGAAGTCCGTACGGTGACCTATAGTTGTTAAATTCTGTGTCATTTTGGTTTCTTGTGGATAGTTGTCTCATTGGCAATCATGCCACATCTACTTTATTACATTGACAACTGTACGGTTTACATGTATTTCTGGTCTATAGATAATGGAAGATGTGGTATGAGTGCAATGACAACAATGGTTTATATGTCCTTCAACTCACTTTGGATCATGTTGAGTTTATGTGATAGTTGTAGTAAAGCTTTATATTTAGGACTATCAACATAGTACCAATGGTTATCAAAGAAGGCGATACATGTCAGTGCGTGCACACTTGTTTTAAATAAAGTTTAGCTCGGATATTTATAGAAAAATTATATCATGCTATTTGTAAATAAGATTATAATAATTTCGAGACAGTACTAGTAATATGCATTTTTCAATGTTATCAGACGAAAACAGTTTTTTTTTTAACCATTTATGAATATTAGTATACAACAGAAATCAAGGGATAATAAAAAGTATAGGACAAGTAATGTCTGTTCCCTAGTTACAAAGGTCACATATCATTGTATTTTCAGAACTTTTCAGACAATTCAGTGTGGTGTCGATATGTACAGGTTAACATCAAATACTGAACAGTGTATGTAGAGTGAAAATACACTAATTATGTCTTAATTGACTGATTTGTTTCTCATCTTTTAATAACTGTTCACGAGCTCAACGGGGTCAACAATTATTTCAAAATAAAGAAAAAACAAACACATATAACATCAAGTTATTGACAAACTTAGCAGAGTCACTTAAAGATAATGTTTGGGTATGGTTGATAATATTTACTGTTTTATAATAACAAATTAATATGATACTATGAATAAATAAGATCATTTTTTTTTGTTAGACAAACCTTCCATTTATATGACAGTTGTTATATTGACAAAACGCGATAAAAACCCACTCAGACGTTATTGGTTAATGTGACTATAAGTAGGTATCAACACCCACGACCGCTTACTACTATATCATGACGGCCAGATTATTCTGGTTAAGCAGTTACACGTTAAATTTTCCGCTTCTTTGCTAATGGAATGAATTAAAGTGAGCGGAAAAGGAGAAAATCGTTATGAATATTCATGAAAAAAATTGCAACTAGCTTTGAAATCAAAAACACTCTCATAAAAATAATAATAATAATCCAAAACATACGTATATCTTTAACATAAGAGATAGTGTAATAATAATGCTTAGGACCTCGGTGGCTAAGTGGTCTAAGTGGTTAATCAACATTTAGCCTGTCAACCATTGGGATGTAAATTCGAAACAACCTCGTGACGAGATGTTTTAACCCAGCTCTTATTATAAAAATTGGTATCTAATCTTTTGCTTCGACAGTGGTATTCCCTTTGGGTTTCAAGACTCCCTCGTCAATGTAAAATGACATTCATGAAAAATACAGGAATGCTTACATTGACTTTTAATAACAACAACAACAAAACAAAAACCAACAAACAAAAGTGTTAAAATTCTTTGAAAATCAAAAAGCTTCTCCTCCATTATTTGTTCTGCAACCTTCTCTGCTATAGAATAGCATGACATTATTTGTTATCTTTTATATACAAACGAAAGAAATGGCAACGAATGAAATGAAAGAAAAAGTCAAGGATTAAATAATTATTTAAGACGGATATCAAATGCACAGATGTTAACCTGTTAACCGCATCTGTATCACCTGAAGTACTAATAAAGTTTTAAAATTTTCTACTTTAAGTATCCTTATGAAGGTTAACACAGAAAAACGCATCAGACGCATACACATTATACTTTTTTTTAATTTTAAAGGATCTGTAAATGTAACAGAAAATATTAAACCCTTAGACATAAATTCTATGTTCCCA
>NW_027269144.1:0-30103 GCF_963676685.1 Mytilus edulis
TTTTTCTTTTTCTTTGGTTATGTATTGTTGAAAATAATTAGCACATTATGCTGACATTTATCAACATTTGATCATATCTTCAGATTTTGAGTGTTAATACATCAACACTAAGAACAAATAAATTTAAATTAATATTAAAGGTCAGTTTCAGGATTCCAGTATATTACACAAAATTTACAAAATGCAAATAATATCACCAAAACCATTACATGACTCCTTGTAAGCCTAATTCTTGCCATTCAATTCTCAATGTTGAATAGTTTTTGAGTCTTTGCCTTTTATCTTAAAAAATAAAATAGATAAGTGGAAACTATAAGCAGGAAAAATTATCAGCTTTAATACAAGATCAACTGAAAAATACTTTCGACCAAAATAAGTGGATGCCTCCTTCTATTGCATTTAAATATGAAAACATGGAGATGTGGTATGATTGCCAATGAGACAACATCCACCTCAGTTTTAATGAAGTGGATGTAAGAACTGCGAGGCAATATTACTGTTTGGCCTTCAACAATGAGAAAAAAAAACCATACTGTTTATGCTGTCTATAAAATGCTTTGACATTAAAAATATGAAATGATTCAATTGATAAAACTAACAGCCTAATTTATAACAAAACAATTAATGAAAAACAAATATGACTCATACAAACATAAACCAATGACAACCACTGAACTACAGGCTCCAAGGAATGTGGCTATGTTAAACATGTTTAAAGACAATAACTTGAGTACAGTTATAAGTCTATGTATCTCTATTGAATTTTACCATAAGGTTCCATATCCAAAATAAGGAAGGTTGGGATTAATTTTTAGGGTTTTGGCGACCATAGGTTAATTAATCAAAGAGGGATAGATTTCTCTTGAAGAAATTTAAAAGTGAATAAACTGCACAGAGAACAATAGCTATTGTATTTTTTCAATGGGGCAACAGAATTGCAAAAAGTTTGAATAGATTGAACAACAGTGCACTTGGATATGCTAAAAACTGCTTTTGATATGGGATATTGAAACACAATAGGTCCCAATTTAAAAAAAACATCATTTTTTTAACCACATGCATTCTGTGCCAGAAACCTATGCTGTGTCAAATGTTTCATCACAATCCTAATTCAGAGCTGTATGAAGCTTGAATATAGTCTCCATACTTCTCCCAACTGTTCAGGGTTTGACCTTTGTGGTCTTATCAACCTGCTGCCCTGCAAGGAGCATTTTATTGCTATCATTTGGAAAACTACAACAGATAAGTAAAAAAACTAAAATTATCAGCATTTCAAGATTTATTTTTGAGCAATTAAAGATCTTAGGAACTTCTAGTAATTATACATTGTTGTATATATGTGTATTCACTCAATAAAACATTTGTTGGAAAGTAAATTATTTTGTTTCTAAATTGTTATGACTCATTAGCTAAACAATCGAATTAGATGATCAAATTTGACCTCCATTTTGTCATCAGTAACAACATATTAAAATTTGAAAAGCTTTGCTTGAATGGTTAATGAGTAAATGCAACAACATGACTAGAAACACAATTTTTTCAATCTTTTAAGAACCATAACTCCTGAACAGAAAAAGTGAAAATCGCCATTATTGAACTTGACCTCAATTTTGTCATCAGTAACAACATATTTAAATTTGAAAAGCTTTGGTTGAACGGTTCATGAGTAAATTCAGGGACACAACTGGAAACACCATTTTTCAATCTTTCAAGAACAATAACTCCTGAATGGTAAAAGTCAAAATCGTCATTATTGAAATTGACCTCCATTTTGTTGTCAATAACAACATATTTGAATTTTAAAAGCTTTGGTTGAATGGTTCATGCGTAAATGCACAGACAACATTTGGCTGCTGCCCGCCTGACATCCCCAAATGAATAACCGACATTTTTGTCACAAAAATCCGGTTAGAAATCTTAATAGATTTATTAAAAAATTCACATTCAGAACAATGAACTCGAGGTCTGAAACAATAGACCTCTTTTGAGTTCATCCATCACCAGAAAAAAACTCTTCAATTATACGCGCCTTTGTGACATCATTAACCAGATAGAGGGGCTTGCCTGTATCCCTGCACTATAAACGTTCAAGCGTCTTAGTGATCGTCCTTGTTCAGGATTAACTAGGAATAAAGTTTGTTTAGTAGGTACTTAATCAAAATTCCCTAATGACAGTGGTGCAGATTGTCAATTATGAGAATTTAATTTGCAAAATAATTCTTGTAATAAAGCTTTATAGTTTTTCAACCACTTCGCTCAACATTGAAATGGAAGTCACGACACACCTAAACGCACGAGTGACCTTCACTAAAACCAAAGTTGTTGATGGAAATGCATCGAACTGGAAAGTTGTTTATTACACTGAACAAAGAGTTGACCTTTGATAATTAAGCTATTGACATTGCAATTGTTGTGTGAACAATTAAAAGTGTCATCTAGTAAACAATCAGAAATAGACATTGAACTCAAAGACAGAGTAGACAGGATTTGTGATATAGACAACTTCCACTTCAGCTTGGCCTTGTCCTCATAAGTTTACAATGTTGCCAGGCATATTAATTCATTAAGTGCCATACTCGATTTATTTTTCTGTTGGGCTTTATATGTACCTTATTCTTGTGAATTTCATTTATAGAGAGGTCAGATGAAATAAGCACGACATACATGTACACATTTCATTTAGAGAGGTCAGATGAAATAAGTACAACATACATGTACACATTTCATTTAGGGACTTTCAGGCATCATCATGACGAAAACAAAATCTAAATATTACACATTCTTTTATTGATGACAAGACAGATTAATACACACAAGTTTGTACAGAATTCATTTCAAACAACAATATAAATAATAATGAATAACAAAAACAATAAAAGACAGCACTGGCTATAATAACATAAACTTTCCTTTTCAAACAAGTAATGGATTTATATTATAAAATTAAATATCTACTGACAATTATAGTTTTAGCATATCATATCAGTAGAACATTTACCTTTGGAAAGCAGTGATAGGAAAATTTATAATTGGTTTGCATAAAGCATGTGTTAGGTTTCTTGAAAGAACTGTACACTATTTCACCCATCTTTATTTCTGACACTGAAAATTAACTCCACACACTAACATTATCAGCTATGAAATAGAAGGGATGATACAAGTTCAACAATATAAATGATAACAATAATACTATACTTGATATTTCTTGGACCTAACTGCATTTTTTGTTGTTGCTAATTTTATAGTGACATTTTAAAAATTCAAGGGCAATAACTCAAATTATGAGTTGACTGAAGATTTCAGCCATGGCTTATTTGTAAATTTTGTCTTGCTGATCATTTTTGCTATTCTAAGTTTCTATCTTTCTTTTATAGTTTTCAAGATAATAAGAAAAAAAAATTGGGAAAAATCATCATTAAAGGGCAATAACTTAAATAAGGAATCACCAAATGACTCCTGTCATGTTGACTTATTTGTAGATGTCATCTTGCAGATCATTTTTGCTATTTATGTTTTTGTCTATTCTTATTTTTAAGATATCATTAAAAATAAAATACTTTTATGGTAAAACTTCATTGTTAAGGGCAATAACTCTTACAAGAATTCGTCCGACAGTTTTGATGTAGTAATTGGGTGTATCTCATCATTTTGAATAATTCTGTCCTTTTCAGATTTTCTTTGTCTATATAGCAGACAAAAAAATACATTTTAACCCATGTGTTGTATTTTTAGTCATGTCAGCCATGTTAGTCAGCAGGTGGGGGCCATCAGACATATTTTTAAAACTCAATATATGTACCTTATTGATGATTGAGAAATCCAGTCTAGGGAAATGCAAAGAAATCCTTAGAAAAGTAAACACACAACACTTCAGATATTTTCAAAATGAATAAATATGACTTGAAAATGAAAACAATTTAAAAGATATCACCAACAATCCCTCAAATTCAAGCAAATAAAAAAACTGGTACTTTATATACCATAATGCAATGCAATGCAAATACCTGAGAATAACAAGAACAAGTGTGTACAGTAATGATTCATCCGTTCAGCACAACAGTTACCATTGTTAATCAGTTCACAACAAACTGAGATTGGGTTTTCATTGACAGCCTTGGTATGGCAATTGTATTTGTTTCTTCTTATTTCACAAGCTATGTGTTGTAATTAAACATAATGGTAAAAAAACTCTTAGTTATTTGAAATCATCTCATAAGATTTCACAGTTCACACCTCAAGCATGTGAAAGTCTGAGATTCTCTACTAATGTGCATAAAACACATTTTCACCAGTGAATTGAGCCACATCATATTTGAATATAATAATGGTTTCGTAAAAGCAGAAATTTGTTATTTGTCCATATCACAGGAGACACCTGCTTCTAATTAAGGTTATTATCACCTATTTGTACAAAAAACAAATTACTACCAAACAAAATATGGAATAAATACAGTGAAGATAATTATATATACATCAGCTAAAACTCCATAGGGTTAATTCAAGGCTTCTAATTCTATCTAATGAATGTCTTTTATAGTATTACCTGTCTATTTACAATATTGAAAGACTTAATTATTAATCTTAATAATTAAAATCATATGCTTAATAAAGTCCAGATATCACAAAGCTCACCAGGAAGCATGCATACAAACCAACATATACAAAGATGATATGCTTGTGATTTATAATCTATATTATGTCATGACGGTTTTGATCCGTTTTCAAGAAATCCCAGTTGTACATGTTATAAAAATAAAATAAGGTGTAATAAGAAGTAACATTCCAACTAATTTATATTTCATCAAAGATGTTGCCAATCAAAAGTTAATAGGTTTGTATTTGTCTCCAGGCTGTGAGATATAGTCTCTGGTAAACTGTGATTAAACCACAATTTCTGAAGGTTTTTATAGCTGTCTGGACACAGATGTAAAGGATTACCACGTCTGTAAAAATAAAATTAAAAAATATTTAAATATTCTAATTAGTAAAACATGGGAGTGGTTGAAAAACTAGAGGCTCTAAAGAGCCTGTGTCGCTCACCTTGGTTTTTGTGAATATTAAACAAAGGACGTAGATGGATTCATGACAAAATTGTGTTTTGGTGATGGTGATGTGTTTGTTCATCTTACTTTACTGAACATTCTAACTGCTTACAATTATCTCTATCTATAATTAACTTGGCTTAGTAGTTTCAGAGAAGATTTTTGTAAAACCCAACAACAGGTTGTCCGATTCACCTGAAAAATTCAGGGCAGATAGATCTGGACCTGATGAACATTTACCCCATATTTGCTCTAAATGCTTTGGTTTTTAGTTATAAGCCAAAAACTGAATTTTACCCCTATGTTCTACTTTTAGCCATGGCGGCCATCATGGTAAGTTGACCGGGTCACGCCACACATTTTTAAAACTAAATACCCAAATGATGATTGTGGCCAAGTTTGGTTTAATTTGGCCACGTATTATCAGAGGAGAAGATTTTTGTAAAAGATAACTAAGATTTACAAAAAATTGTTAAAAATTGACTATAAAAGGAAATAACTCCTAAAGGGGTCAACTGACCATTTCGGTCATGTTAACTTATTTGTAAATCTTACTTTGCTGAACATTATTGCTGTTTACAGTTTATCTCTATCTATAATAATATTCAAGATAATAACCAAAAACGGGAAAATTTCCTTAAAATTACCAATTTAGGGGCAGCAACCCAACAACAGGTTGTCCGATTCACCTGAAAAATTCAGGGCAGATAGATCTTGACCTGATGAACATTTTAACCCCATGTCAGATTTGCTCTAAATGCTTTGGTTTTTGAGTTATAAGCCAAAAACTGCATTTTACCCCTATGTTCTATTTTTAGCCGTGGCGTCCATCTTGGTTGGTTGGCGGGGTCACGCCACACAATTTCTAAACTAGATACCCCAATGATGATTATGTCCAAGTTTGGATTAATTTGGCCCAGCAGTTTCAGAGGAAAAGATTTTTGTAAAAGATAACTAAGATCTACAAAAAATGGTTAAAAATTGACTATAAAGGGCAATAACTCTTAAAGGGGTCATTTGACCATTTCCGTCATGTTAACCTATTTGTAAATCTTACTTTGCTGAACATTATTGCTGTTTACAGTTTATCTCTATCTATAATAATATTCAAGATAATAACCAAAAACAGCAAAATTTCCTTAAAATTACCAATTTAGGGGCAGCAACCCAACAACTGGTTGTCTGATTCACCTGAAAAATTCAGGGCAGATAGATCTTGACCTGATGAACATTTTAACCCCATGTCAGATTTGCTCTAAATGCTTTGGTTTTTGAGTTATAAGCCAAAAACTGCATTTTACCCCTATGTTCTATTTTTAGCCGTGGCGTCCATCTTGGTTGGTTGGCGGGGTCACGCCACACAATTTCTAAACTAGATACCCCAATGATGATTATGTCCAAGTTTGGATTAATTTGGCCCAGCAGTTTCAGAGGAAAAGATTTTTGTAAAAGATAACTAAGATCTACAAAAAATGGTTAAAAATTGACTATAAAGGGCAATAACTCTTAAAGGGGTCATTTGACCATTTCCGTCATGTTAACCTATTTGTAAATCTTACTTTGCTGAACATTATTGCTGTTTACAGTTTATCTCTATCTATAATAATATTCAAGATAATAACCAAAAACAGCAAAATTTCCTTAAAATTACCAATTTAGGGGCAGCAACCCAACAACTGGTTGTCTGATTCATCTGAAAATTTCAGGGCAGATAGATCTTGACCTGATGAACATTTTTACCCCCATGTCAGATTTGCTCTAAATGCTTTGGTTTTTGAGTTATAAGCCAAAAACTGCATTTTACCCCTATGTTCTATTTTTAGCCGTGGCGGCCATCTTGGTTGGTTGGCGGGGTCACGCCACACAATTTCTAAACTAGATGCCCCAATGATGATTATGGCCAAGTTTGGATTAATTTGGCCCAACAGTTTCAGAGGAGAAGATTTTTGTAAAAGTTAACGACGACGGACGCAGGACGACGGACGACGCCGGACGCCGGACGCCAAGTGATGAGAAAAGCTCACTTGGCCCTTCGGGCCAGGTGAGCTAAAAAAATGGTTAATATGAAAAACTGACTTTGTAGGGCCAGACTTATTGATTTTAACATGTACTGGTAGCACTCTCATATAGTCTTTATCAAATATATGGATAAAATGTGATGACGAGCATACCAATGAAATGCCAAAGCCAAAGGCCAATAGTCTTAAACAGTAGAAACCATTGTATCTAATTTTTAAACATTTAAATTTTCCCTCATCTGGAAAAGTCATGAACAAAATTAACAAAAACTATCATGGACCTTACAAAACTGATATGAAAGTATTGATACAAGTCATTTATAAAAGATTTATTACTTGAATATGATTTCCATCATACTGCATCTGTTACCTCCTTTCAAAATGAAATGTCTTACATTTCTTACAGAAATATCATAATTGACAACAACGAATTTTGTCATTATATGTGACAATCTTCCTTTCCTCTGAAAAATTGTCTCTTTTTACTCAAAGAGTGTAAAACCCTTCACTAGGTATTTATTAACACTTATGACAACAATTTCCTTTCTAAACATTTCAATGACTGCTGTTGTACCCCTATTTTTGACATTTTTACCTATTATGTCTATTTGTTTTGATTACACACCGTTGTCAATATAATGCCATTTTATGCAATTGACATACAAGTGAGAGGTTTAGCTAGCTATAAAAACCAGGTTTAATCCATTATTTTCTGCTTAAGAAACTGACATTATCAAGATGGATATGACAGCTGTTATTCATTCATTTTATATGTTTGAACTTTTGATTAAATATTCTCAAATACTTTTAAAATTAGTCGTTTTCCTCTAATAATATTCTATAGATAAAAAAATGTGTGTCCTACCTGAGACCTTGGTCTGTTTCTCCATAGCTGTCAAGATATGGTGGTGGAACAAAGCAGCCCTTTGTCTTACCAGTCAGTAATAAAACCTGACATTCTCTTACCTACAAATTAAGACACATTTTGATTATCAAAATATAGGCTCTGTGAAATAGGAAGAACAAGAATGTGTCCATAATACACGGATGCCCCACTCACACTATCATTTTCCATGTTCAGTGGACCGTGAAATATGGGTCAAAACTTTAATTTGGAATTAAAATCAGAAAGACCATATCATAGGGAACATGTGTACTAAGTTTCAAGTTGATGTGACTTCAACTTCATCAAAAAATACCTTGACCAAAAACTTTAACCAAAACTTAAACCTGAACTTCACACTATCATTTTCTATGTTCAGTGGAATGTGAAATTGGGGTCATAACTTTAATTTGGAAGAAAAATTTGAAAGATTATATCATGGGGAACATGTGTACTAAGTTTCAAGTTGATTAGACTTTGACTTCATCAAAAAATACCTCGACCAAAAACTTTAACCTGAAGCGGGACGAACGGAAGGACGGACGGACGAACAGACGAACAAATGGACCCACAGACCAGAAAACATAATGCGCCTCTACTTCCATAGGTGGGGCATAAAAACACCTATCTTAATATGAAAAGAAAATTGTTTGTATATAAATAATGTATACAATATATGTATGAAATATTAAAAAAATCATGAATTACCCTTCTTGAGTTTCCTACTACTAACCTATATTTTGTGGCAGTTAATCCAAGTAGGTTGCAGTAACATTAACAGTACCAATTTTTCGGCACCAGATGCGCATTTCAAAACTTGAGGCCAAAATATTTGCAATATGATCAGTTTTGATCTCAGCGACTTATGATTTCCTTTATGACAATTACAGGAAAATGATTATTTTCTGCAATCACAGAAAATCTCAATTTGTTTTTAAGGTAGTTACATACCTGAGAAATATTCCTACTCCAGCCCCACATTTGTAAGAGTGTTCAGTAGCAGCACCAACTTTAACACCATCAAGTTCTGTCTGGCAACAATAACTCTGAGAACACAGCATCTGTCCACAAACCAAACACATAGTAGGGGCTCTTGTGTCATCACCATTTGATTTGGGGCATCTATCAAAAGAATAGGTAAAACAAAATTTAAAACTTTTAAGTTTTTTACTCTTTAAAAGATCAATGCCATACAATAGTTGAAGATATGTGAAATACTTCAATATTCGATAAAATACACAATATAAGTATAATATTCATAGGGTATTCATTTTGGAGGATGCATTGATTAATTTACTACCAAAAAAAAACCACATCTTGAGTTTATTTGTATTCAGTGAAGCCAAAAAATATGTTATGAATGTCCTGTAGACCAACACTTGTATTCAGTGAAGCCAAAAAATTTGTTATGAATGTCCTGTAGACCAACACTTGTATTCAGTGAAGCCAAAAAATATGTTATGAATATCCTGTAGACCAACACTTTTCTATTGAATCAATGTGAACACATATTTGTTGTTAATTCAATTTTAAGAACCAACATTTTTTTTATATCTACTATTTCTTTTGCAGATATTAAATTTGGAAGTTGCTTATCATTCTTAAAAAAACTGTTACAGCTTTTACATTAATGCTAGCAAGACAAATCTTTGTTTGGCTTGCTTTCTTTGTTTGTATCAATGTTTGCTCAAGCATGGCAATTAAGATAGGCGGGGTTTCAGCTTGTATACATCATACTTAAATTTTATTGGACTTATGTTTGAGGTTAAGGACACTAAATTTTAAAACATCACATGACAAATATTCTCACATGTTTCCTTACCTGTAAATATACAATACAGTCAGGATTCTACTTCGTCAAAATTATCTCCCCATTACGGCAGTTCATTTTCACAATTTTTTCGAAGATATGCATTTTCATCATCCAACTTAAAGATTGTCGTCAAATACTTTTAGTAAAATAGCTATTCGAACACACCTACTCTGATTTTGTGATTCATTGGATAGGTATTTCACTTGACCCCTACATTTCATCTTTTAGTATTGTGATTTTTTTATGTTATAAAGTCAACCTGTAGCTTTGCTATATAAAAATTATAGAATCTGAAGCGAGATGATGTATCAAATACTCTTCCTTTGCACGTTTTCAAGACAAAATATTCATCTCAAACACACCCTAACATAAAAAAAGGTGCACTTGATTTTCTCTTTTCGATACAATTGTTACCCATTTATGGAATTTTTTCTTGAGTTACATAAATGAAAGGGCAGACACGGAAACAACTGAACTAATAGATTGATATGTTATAAAAAAAAAAACAATATTAAGTTTATATTTTTCTTTCAAAGACCAATTATTGTATTTTTACAGGTGAGGAAACATGTGAGAATATTTGTCATGTGATGTTTTAAAATTAAGTGTCCTAAACCTCCAACGTAACGTCCAATAACATTTAAGTATGATGTATACAAGCTTAAGCCCCGCCTATCTTAATTGCCATGCTTGAGCAAACATTGATACACACAAAGCAAGCAAGCCAAACAAAGATTTGTCTTGCTAGCATTAATGTAAAAGCTGTAATTCTTTTAAAATACAAATGTAGGTATTTTATGTACAATTTAACAATTTGGTGGGAAAGTCAAGTTCTTAATTCTTCATTCATTGTACATGTTGAATAAAGTCAATTTAAACCTATATCTAATCATTAAAAAATGTATAACCATATACAGTAGATCATGTAAAAGCACTCACGTAAATGTAGAATCTCTGTTTATAAGCTCGCTGTAATCTTCAGGTAAGGGAACAAGTCTATTGATAGGTAAAGGATATGTAATAATTTTATCACTACTGGCTGAGAACCGGTCCCTTAAAGTACTGTTACTGCACCATCTGTAATATAATTAAAACAAGACATATTTTTAGCTAATGCTCACAAATTATATCCTTGCTCAATGTTGTCAACTCTATTTTGCAGTAAATATATTAACAATCAAATTTTGCAATTGGTGCCTAAAATTAGGAAGCTATGACATTAATTTTCTATATTTGCATGACATTACTAGTTTTGGCAAACAGGAAGTAGATTATCACAGGAACTGAAAACACATCTCACAGAATGGAATAACCATATGAAGAATTGTGCCATATATCAAGAGACTCGTTTGTAGTTGCAAAGCAAAATATTATCATAACTTTTTACTTTCTATTCAAAACTTAAGTATACTTGTAATTTTCTTTTGCAATATTACAATGTAAAATTATAATAACCTTCTTTTTTTTCATGCATAATGCTTTCAACAGCCATTACAAATTCTTAATTCACCAAATGCATGGTTTTAAAATTACCTCATGACTAGAGTCTGAATTATGTCCCCTTGTGTTTCAAACAAGCTGGAGAGAGGTGAGGAAATAGCTAAATATCTACAAATGGGCTCAAACTGATCACAGCCTGCTTCTGAAAATAAAAAAAAAATATACTAAGTTGAATATACATAAGAAACTAGATGCTCATAAGAGCACCAGTTGCTCACCTGGCATAGAATATCCCATTATGATCGCTTTTTGGAAGCAACTTTTTGGGCTTTTAAAAAATTAATTGGTATTGTCTTTTGTGGGGAAACTTCAAAATCTGGAATAAAACAAAATGGTGTTTTGAAACTATTTTTGTGAATTCATAACAAGGGATACAAAATTTGTGTGTCACACCTCAATCCTGTAAGTTTGCAGGCATATAATCCTGTTATATAGTGACAGTGATGGTGGATACTTTGTTGAAATTCAATGTTATTGAGTGACATGTAATTTCAGCAAAGGATCTATTTCACCCATATTTAAATACCCTGTTACTTTTGAAATGACACAGCTGATGATAGAAAAATCTCAAGTGAGTAAACTAACTCCCCAATGTGAATAGGAAATATGATATGTTAATTATCAGGTACAACATTGAACTTATCATATTGAAGAGGGTAGTAAGTAACATGTACTCAAAGTATAAGAGTTTAAAAAAATAATATTGATAGATGATAAATACCCTGAAGTATATTTGGCACTGGTATACTGGTAATGTGATGATAGAGAATGGCAGCACATCTCAGGAAAGGCAGACACGCCTCTTTAACCATCTGTGTTACCTGCCATGGCTGAGGACTAGTCTGGCTTTGGATTCTGTCAAAGAGAAAAAATAAAAATTTCATCAATTTTTGAACATCAATCCATTACCTTTCCTCCATAAATAATTGAACAACAACTAAACATTGAAACCAGAAAAATTCAGTTACTAGGTTTTCCCTAGTGGTAGAAAGGATCAAATAAAAATTCTGATATGACTAACGCCTTGGTATTAAGATATTGACAAATATAATGCCTACCAATGTTAAAATCAGCATAGAGCATGGCATGAGAGAATTATTTCTTAAGCACTTTGAAAATAAATGATATACAAAATTTCGTTATCAAAACTAAAATTATTCATTATAAACCCCATACCAATCTACAAGTCAAAGAACAGTGTTAAATGATTCTAGAAGAGTTTTTTACAAATTTGAAATCTAAATTTTTAGTTTCTATTGAGAAAGGTAACATTGATTAAATATCCTCTCCATTAAAAATCCCTATATGTTTGATAACAGTATTATTCCTACCCAGCCAACTGCCTAACATTGGTGTATATTTCCAGCATTTTCTGATCATCAGAATCTGTTTCCACTTCCATTGCACCTATAAAATAAAATAAATAAATACTTTGGTTCTCTCAATGGCAATGCACAACTTAACAATTTACAGTCTGATCTATCATTTAAGCAAAAAGTTTAAATCAGATAATTTTTAACATGACTAATCCATGATAATCAAAATGATGGGTGACCTTGATTTTCAGGTTCGATTTTTTTTTTAACACCACTTTTAACAACCTCTTTTGTGCTATTTCGTGGCAGCCAATTTTATTGGTGGAGGAAGCCAGAGTGCCCAGAGAAAGACCACTGAAATTTGATAGGAAAATTTTCAGGTTGATATTAGTAAAGCAAGCCATTAGCAAGTTTTTATAAAGATTTGCTTCCCATGTGGTTATTCTGTAAATTTCTTTGATAGAAGTGAAAAACAGCATGTTTGGTAAGTATCAACTTTTCCACTACCATGGAACTAGTTAATAAGGAAAGAAATATTAGAAAGTGAAAGAAAGAAACTATGTCAATAATCTTAACAGTAAAATCCACTTACTTTGAGAAGAAATATCACAGACAAGCATTATCTGCACTACTATTCTACATTCTACTATCCTCAAATAGTCAATAAGGGAAGAAATATTAGAAATTGAAAGAATTATACTATATTCATAATCTTAACAGTAAAATACACTTACTTTGAGAAGAAATATCACAGACAAGCATTATCTGCACTAAATGAGCTGTAAACACAAGCTCTAAAGCATGATGATTGTTAATTCCTCCAGTGGGAATGATTGACAAAGGTGACCGTTGACCTTCAACATGGAGTGAAGGAAGAGTCATTGTCAATAAAGTCAGATAATGAAATAAGTCCACATCGAGTATGCACATGTTTTCATTGGCTTGTGTAGAATCCATAATCAAAACTGAAAGAAGAAAGAACCTAACACTAATTAATTTTTACTAAGATGCTAATGAGTGTAAAAAATCTTTTGGGGTTAAGCTTTTTTTTATATATATATTTACATGTATTTTGGCCAAAACTATGCAAAAATCGGCAATATTATCCTTTTATTAGGTCAATAGTGTAAATTTTGACATTTTTCTGCCGTAGTGACCAACTATCTGTTTCCTGAATGTCAAACAGTGTAGATTGAAACTAGATTAACAGATAATCTGTAAAAGTAGTTGGCAATAACAGTTTTTCAATTTTCAGACCATGCGTCTCTGAAAAATTCCTACATTTTGTTCTTCCTGTTTCCTAAATATATCTGTATTCTATTCTACATTTTTTATATCATCTGCTTATATTTGGCGAATAAAATACTTTACAATAAGATGTTTTATTTGAATCTTATCTTGTAATTTGAAGACTTAAAATTTGAATTGTTTTGTTGTGATTATTTAATGACCTTTTAATCTTGCATTTACTTGTGCATAATACATTAACCTGAATAAAATTATGGAAAAAATAATTAAAAACTTACATGACAGTACTTTGAGACAATGTTGTTTGACCAAGTCTGAATTCATCACCTGACCACATACAGCAGCAAATCTTACTAATGAACCCATACAATCAGACTGTCGGGAGGACAATGATCCAAACAATGGTTTCTGGTCATGTCTCAAAATTTGTTCTGAAATACAAGTTCATTAAATTGAGAATTTTATTTTTTGTATCAATTCTTTATATCAACTATTAGTAAAATGATCCACAGGGCACAGCTTGATATGACCACAGAGATTGAACCCTAAACAGTTAGGTGTCGTTAAGTACAAACACAACATTTAAGCTTGATACAGCTTTGAATTTTGATTGTGGTCAAATATTTGACACAGCATAAGTTTCATAAACAGAATGAATGTATTCCAAGAACTTTAAAAAAATGAAATTGGACATTTTCCTATTATGGTCCAATATTCAAAATCTAAATACATGGTTAGATTCAGCATCAAAAGAATCCAAGAATTCATTTTTTTTTAAAATCAATCAAATTTTAATTTCAGACCCTTTGGACCTCAATGTTAACCAACTTAAAAATTTGACAAAAATTTGAAAATATAAATACATGGTTGGATTCGGCATATCAAAGAACCTCATAAGATCAAGACATTGAATTAAACCTGTTGAAATTAGTTCTGATTCCTGCTGGGCCATTAGGCCCCATTATATTTCCTTGACAGTTGAAAGTATTTTAATGTAATAGAAAAAGTTATCACAAAAAAAAACAAAGAATAAGTACTAACCAATGGACTGAATGGTAAAGGCACAAGTATTCCAAGCCATGATTGGAACTCTAGGGTTGGTTTCATCTGGTTCTACTCCTAATCCAAACTGTAATATATTTCAAAATTTAAAATTGTAATCAACATTCTTCAGACTAATAAATAAAATCTCGACTGTTTAAAAGTCATACACAATGACATTTAGATGTTGACACTAAAAATACATGTATGTATATTAAAAAAATATTTAAACACAAAATGCACCTAAAAAGGTTACATGCAACTACAAAGGATCAGAAAAAAATAGAAAACCAACATTACCGGTACTTTTATTGTTTGCTAACAATATCTTAAAGATTATAAATTTGAAGAAAATGTAAAAGAGCTAATAATGAAGACACATAATTATACCAAATCAAGATACAAGAAATGCACCATTACTTACAGAATAAGAATCTGAAGCAAACTTCTTAATCATGTCCTTCATGCTGTCAGAGAACTGTTCACTGAAAAATATACAAAAGTGTCACTTAGTGAAAAATTATATAGTGAAAAATATACATAAGCGTCATTTAGTGAAAAATTATATACTGAAAAATATACATAAGTGTCATTTAGTGAAAAATTATATACTGAAAAATATACAGTAGCAGTAATCATGGTGGCGAAGTTGCTTTATTCCTTTAAACATTATTATTATGTAAAGTTTTTGAGAGGTTCAAATTACAATCACATAACTTTGGTAATTGTACAGTTTCCCTATTTCCAAAAAAAATTGCATCTTACGGTGTCAGCAGTATTGTAACACTCACAGCAACCCCACATTTCATCAGTCAAGTGAATACTGGCAGTTGCCAGCATTAGTTTAAAATTCATTGTAACTGGACTATATGCCACTTTTTCTCAAACTGTTGATGTATGATAATTATCACATTCCTGCTGGCTAACCTATTTTATCGTATTCCATATATATTGAAAAACAAGTACAGCCATCTTATTCCATGGACATTCAGAATTGTCAACTTGTGTAGCTTGTTTTCCAATAGAGAACCTGAAATATTCTTCATACCTTCCTGATAAAAAGGAAACCTGAAACCTGTTCCAATTTCATATCACAACTTCCAGTGAACTTTAATACACACTATATGTTAAAGTTGTTTTATTAATACTATGGTATTCTGTAACAAAAGAAGAATACAGAATTTTCTTTACCTTCCATCCTCAGAGACATAGTCCCACAACAACTGGAAATTTCTTGCTACACTTTCAGCTAGCATCCTTGTAACCACTGGTAATGGACATGGTTTGAACAACAAGGAATCTTCTAAATAAAAAAAGAAAAGAAACTCTCTTTCATCTTTTATCATTTTTGTTTGAATATAATGGTTTTTTTTTCATAATAAACCACTAGGAAGCATTTAAACATTTGTACCGGTTTATGTAATATTTCTAGGTTATTATTCTCTAATACTTTCTCACCCCATTCTGCAATATGTTTGGACTTAAAGACAAATCCCTCTATTGTTTATGCGCATATACAAGCGCAACAGTACTATGCCGTCAGCGGTTTATGACGTCGCGGTTTCCGCGAACTGGAAACGTTTATTAGAGTTATTCCACTTTGAGCCGATGGAGAGAGTGACAATCGTTTTGATAGGTTAATTTTCCGAGAAAAAAAATGAAAATTGTTTTTATATAATAAACATGTTCCAGAATTGGATAAAATATGAGAATGAAAAGAGAGTCAACTATACAGCAATCTAACAACAACAAATACACAAAAATGACTGCAAAGAAACAATACAGAATCTGGATTCTCGACAGAAAGATGAGCCAATCAAATTATAATATAATACTTTTTTCCTTAATTTTCTATATGTATAGACTTTCGTAGGTTCTTAATTATATCGATATTTTACAAATCATTAAGAAAGTACGAAAATCATCAATCATTCTGGACATGTCCTCAAAATTCAATGTATCTTTAGCAATAGGTACATAACGTGCCTATATATGGATATGGCAAATTGCACTGAAGTATTTTGAATGTGTACGGCACTTACATTTTTACATGAATATAATAATTAGATTTCTGATAAACACCAACAAAACAGTAACCTAACGACGTATACATGTAAAACAAAGTACATCTAGAGAAGTTAACATAAAAGCTTCTAACATTCTAGGTTTTTTATATGACCATTCCGAGTTTGTTCCGATTTACCAAATTTGATATTTATCTGCAAGGTGCGCAATTTTTGTATGAAAAAAACATAATCGTGTCTGTGTTAAAAAGTTGTCGGAATGAAGAATTACAGAGGAATGCATATGGAAAAAAATCAATTAAAAGGAGATTTGAGAAAAGAGGTCGGACTAGGTTTTATCCATACTCCTCAGTATGACATCTGTATGAGTATACTTAGACTGAGTTTCTAGCAACATTACGGAATATTTCGACATTCATTGATGCCTAAGGATGAATGATTAAAACAGATATGATGTTAATAAGACCCCGTTAAAGGGGCACTAGCTGTCAAATTCATTGTAACCGATTTGACTCAAATTCTCATATTTGGTTTATAACAATGTAAAACATTTATCCAAACTATCAAAAGTCTAAAATAAACAGTTTACAGAGCATGGGGTAGATAATATATAGGTTCGTTTCGTGTGTATTTTAGTCCAGACGCCATCTAATTAACTATCGATTTGACCTCAGATGACCATATAAGCGATGTAAACAAAAATAAAGATACGAATAGATTAAACCAACACGTGCAATTGCATTTTTATAGGTCTGTTTGATTTTATTTTATAAATTAAAAATAGATGTTTCTCATTGTTTTTAACCATAGAAGAATGATTTTATGTGCATCGAATTAGTAATCAAATGATTTACCGTAGTTTCACTTTCATTGTTGACATTCTTTTTCTTTAAATAACCAGTACACGTACAATGCATGCGTTGTCAATCTCTAGCTAGGGGTTAACTTGAAGTTCACATGAATACCGGTTAGAATGATGATGACGTTTTCACTTGCAAGTGAATCAGTCAAAAATTATGTTTAATCGCTTATTTCAACAAAATTAAAGGAAATTGATTGCTAAAAGCAAATTATTATTTCATTATTCCAATTTGATTAATGATTGATCTAAAAAAAAATCATACTTTATTTTTTTATATATATCGTAGCTAGTGCCCCTTTAACACTTGCACGGAATTGAAATAAAATCTATCTCTGAAGAGCATCTCTCGTTTTCGATCTTTTAAGCACTTGTGCGTTTACATTTAGTATACATTGCATATCTAAAATAATCGGTCTAACCATTTCGATAACAAAAAATCGTAGAAAATTGAATAAGGAAATATTTGGTTCATGAAATAATTATATATATGCTTCTGCATTTATTAATTTTATTTTTGATTAACATGTCACAAGTAATCATAAACAAAGAATTGTCAGAAAAAAATTACGTATAACGGAAGATGAGTAATTTACAGAAAATAAAAAATAATAATGAATAAATACAATTGAAAAGATATTTTTTAAAAGGTCCACCGAATACCACAAGTATAGTAAGCGAATATGGAACGAATAAGTAACAGGGCATCAGTTGAGCACTGAAACGAGTATTTACGCCTTAGTATAGGGTTATTTTACCTCTTAGAACCAATATATAGCATCAGAGGCAAGAAAAAAAAATGGAAAAGATTTGTTTAAAAAGGTGTTACCTTTAACAAACATATTGTAAGCGAATAAGTAGCAGGTCATGGATCTAGCGCTAAAACTGGTACATACACGGTAATAGGTATGTTTCACTTTTAAGAACCCATACCTAACACCAGAGACAAGAAAACAATTGAAAAGATTTGTTTCGTAATAGGTGCAACGTATTTCAACGTATAAGCAAATAAGGAATGAATAAGTAATGGTATCAGCCGAGCGCTGAAACGGGTCCTGTCTCAACTCAGGAGTCGGTAATTAAGGGGTTGTTGTTTGTAAAAGAACTACATCTATTAGTTTTTCATTAATTTTGTTTTGTTATTTTCTAGTTTGAATTGAGTTACATTTGTCCTTTCGGGACCTTTTGTAGTTGTTTATGCGGTATGGGATTTGCTCAATGTTGTAGACCGTACTTTGACCCATAGTTAATAATTTCCTGTGTCAATTGGTCATTTGTGGAGAATTGTGTTATTTGCAATCATACCACATCTTCTTTTTTTTATTTATATATTTTCAGAAGAATGACGCAAAAAACGTCGAATATATTTATTTGGTTTTTATTATCTCTATGGCACGTTCGATCCTGTCAAATCATTTGAGAATAAACACTGAAATCAGCTTTTTTTAAAGAACATTTTTAAACTGACCATGCGCAGATTTATTTTCATATCTACATAAAACACTTGGAATTTTATATCGATTGATTGATTGAAAAGTCGATCGAGATGTATATAAAACGTTTTCACTTGAAGAAAAATCGGTCTTTTAAAACTACATCTGGAGATGGAATGTTTACGTCCGATTGAAGATCAATCTTTCTCATTTTTGCAATACTAAAGATCGGCGATCTCAGAAATGATCGATCTTTATTGTTAGTGGAAACGGAGTCTTATATTTCTAATGATTTTAAGTAATTATCATCTAAATAAAAAGGAACAACATTCTTAAACGAAATCAAAATTCATGATATATACCTGAAGCTAAATTCTGTCTTGTCTTTCAGATATTATACTTTGATTGAACAATGATATTATATAAAAATGTCTTCACTATTTTGAAAAGAATTTCTGTTAAACACATAAGCACTATGAATAACCTGAAATGAAATGTTCATAGAAGCATTCGTGTGTACATTTGTACAACGCATTGTTTTCCAACCACCGCATTTATATTACGTGTCTGTGATTATATACTGACTTAAAACTAAGTACTATCATGTGTAGATTAATGTGAATTTGTCGTAGTTTAAAACAAACAAACAACAAATCAGCAAATAACGAGAACTGGGTTGTCCCTAATTTGTAAGAATATAGCCTAAACCGGCCGAACGTCTTTCGACGTTGTTTTTAGAATTGGCGCAATATGTTCCCGCCAATTCAAATTGTTACCACCGTTTTTAGAAAAATCTCTTTTTCCATTACGGTGACCCCATCTTTTTATTTCCTTATTTTGTTTAGATATAAACAACGCATATTCTATTGAAGACTCATGGAGAAATTATTGGTCAATTTTTTTTAAACTTAATTTTTTTATAGGTATTTCACAATAAAAAAAGGCGGGAAAACTATTGTAGCAACTTATCATTATTATTTTCCACTCAGAAAATGGTGATATTATTAAAATAGTTTGTATTAACAACTAGGTTAACAGAACAGACAAGTTTTTATTGGATACAGACTTTTAAAAAAATATTACACTGCTATTGAGTAGAAGTCCCAATTTCCAAATTCCGTGAAAAAGATGGCGTTTTAAATCGAAAACGAGGTCGGTGACCCCATTTTTTTATTTACTTATTTTAAAGCTTTTACCTAGCCTAAAGTAAAAATAAAATATAAAGAAGATGTTATTGGTAGATCTGAATAGAAGGATTTGTCTTTAACACTAAACATATTCTAATTCTTATTCTTGGATCAATCATTATATATACACCAAGTACTCTTTTCATTTTCTTTAACACTATACCATTCTAGAATAGTTTTTGGAGGAATACCAATCCAATCAATTTCAGTTAACATGCTAAACAAAGTCTAAAATAAATTCATTTGGTGGACTTTTATTTTTTTCATTGTTTTTATTAAACTTAATCCTATCTGTTTACTATTTAGGAAAGTATTATGTAAACCCATTAATCCAGTCCTATTTACCTTGATCTTCATTTTCTTTAGCTTTCTCTATACTATGCTGAACAGTTTTCTGAAGACCATCAATCCAATCATTAAAAGTTATATAAATACTTTTTTGATCACTGAAACAAATATAAACTTTGTATAGTTTATTCATAGGCTACAATGTCAAGACTTAAAAAAAAGATAATGATGTAGAGATTTATACATGTAATAAGGTTTATAAAAAAATTATTTTTTTCCATGCTTGTAAGTGTCTTTCATCTGTCATGCTAAATATTGAATTCAATGAAAAGTTAATTTAAAAAAACAAGTCATTCTGTACCACTGTATATAATTGTCTGTTACAAGACTGATAATATGTGGTTAATAGATTACTATAAAAAAAAATATTCACTATCATACTTTACATTAAACAAAAGTTTTTAGGTCTTTAAAACGATTTGTTCATATGACATATTGTTTGTTAATGACACTTTTTAATATTATGATGTTTGTACATCCAGAGCTTTTCACATATTGCATTTATGCATAATAATTGACTAGACCTACCTTTCTTTGCAAAGACTAGACAGAACAGGAACAATAGGTATCACAGTATTGCTTATACATTCACACAGCGGACACAGGAACTCGCTGTTATCTACATTATAACTTAGGCTAGGTCTAAATCTAAATGGTCTACCACGTCTCTCCTTAGCCAGTAATGCATCAAAAAACCTAAAATAGAAGGAAATTATTAACAATCACAGTAATCTATCTGAAAATTATATGAACATTTAAATACTTTATTTAATTCTGTCACAAACCCTTGTTTTAAATAGCATTTATTCAATGGAATATAAAGGGAATGGATACATATGACCTTGATGCATAAAACATGAAAATGCACAAAAATGCAATTCTTAACAAATGCTTTCAAATCACAATGTTTAGATCCAATGTGGTATCTATAAGTAAATACAAAATGTGTCTGTGAATATACTATTTTTTTTTGTCCCTTTAATAAATCAACTAAATCACACTTCAGAAATTTAGGAAGTTGAATCCCTATCCTGGGCAGCCAAACACTTGTTTATTTAGCCTGGAATAATGAGCACTGATATCATCTTTCTTACCTTTGCCAGCAGTCTGCATGCATAACATGACCACATGAACTAGTATGTACATCAGTGTTGAGGTCAGCTGACATAAATGTTGGATCATATTTGTCCCCATTTAACACTACTTTACTACGATTTTGTGATAGCACTGTAGACCTGTAACAGAAAATATAAGTCATCATTACATCTGAATAATGAACAAAGTGAAGAATCAAGATAAGGCTTTGCTCCTGAACAACAGCAACCTTATAAATTGTCCAATTAAAATCTTTAAATTGCATTATACTCCTGAAGCAATTCCTATTTTGAAAATTCCAGCTTATTGTGTTATATTCTAAGCTTCCACACATTTGCATTTAGAAAATTCCAGCTTACCTTTGGATGTAAGCAGCTAAAACCATAGCCCTGGAATTATGTCGGACATCTTGTTCTTCTTGACACAGGATACATGTAGCATGTTGACAACCTACATATCCTACTGATGTCTGGTTTCTACCAAGGGCTACAGGAAACCTACTGTCAGATATACTGAAATATACAAAGTCAAAACATGTAATAAGAAAGTAAAACCATTTACTTTTTTAGAAAATCTCTATTAAGATAATTTTGATAAAAAAGAACAAAGGTTGAATAAAATATTGTTCCTCAAACCCCCTTCCCTACTTCATAGTAGGTTGTAAGAGCTTTCTTAAGGTCATTGTTATTGTCAACTGTACATTTGTACTGACTCTAAATAAAATGAACTTACTTACTACGACTATCATCTCCGATACTAGGTGAATCTTTTATGCAGACATTTGTCATTTCTGGGGCTTTTATAAGTGACTATGCGGCATGGGTTTTACTCATTGTTGAAGGCTGTACACGGACCTATAGTTGTTAATTTCTAAAATTAATAATTCAATCTCTTGTGGAGAGTTGTCTCATTGGCAATCATACCACATCTTCTAATATCAATCATATAGAAAAAGAAATGTAATCTAAAAGAGTATAATTACCTGACATCCATATCCGATGGAGTTTTTGCCAATTCAGCATCAGTACTTTCAAACAGATCTGCATTATCTTGGATAAAATTTTTCTGCATTTTTGAAATCTTTGCCATTATTTTTTCTCTTCTTTTAGCAGCTATTTCTGCCTTTTGTCTTTTGGCTAATTCTATTTCTTGTCTAGTACTGGCTGACAATTCATCCAATGCACTAGCAGTCACATTAGAATTAGTCATCTGTCGTATCTCCATGAATTGCTGTAAGATAAATCATTACATGCAGATTTTAAACGATCAATACTACTTACCAGAAACATAATTTGGTTTTTCTGCAAGTTTTTTTCAATCAAGGCTTCCAAATTACAAATAGAAATTTCAAATGTTAAAAGAACATAAATTTTCTTTTAATTCCAAAGTGTAATTTCCAAATATACAATTATTGTTTGGGAAAGTCTTTTTAAATATGTCAAAGCTTTCTCCTCAGAAGTGAAACTTGGGTATTCTAGCACAGGTCGATTTTACATTTCTAGTTTTTTTCAAATATGTATATTGTTTGGTCTAAGTGATACTTGGAATTTAATGATATTTCTAGATTTTTAACAGTAAAATGTTTGGTCTACCTGATACATGGAAGTTAATGATGTAACAAACTACAACTCTTTTCAATAAATTCTCCATATCAAACTTACCTTAACAACCCACGTCAATAAATTGTCTGTTGAATCATGGGATATATTACGATGATCAGCAACAAGTGATTCTAACAAGGTTAAAATATTTCTGTCATCTGTCAAATAATAAACATAATAATATTAAAAGTAAACCCAAAACTATTTGAAAAACAAGTATGAAAATTTCAATTCACTGCATTTATTGAAGGGGGATTGAATAACTTAATTCCAAATGTAAACATAAAAGTTAGAGGCTGAATCACAGTTTTTATTTTGTTTATCTCAAAGAATGTTATCAATATACACATACTTTCAATATTTGAGATGCAGAATGTGTTTATCTCAAAGAATGTTATCAATATACACATACTTTCAATATTTGAGATGCAGAATGTGTTTATCTCAAAGAATGTTATCAATATACACATACTTTCAATATTTGAGATGCAGAATGTGTTTATCTCAAAGAATGTTATCAATATACACATACTTTCAATATTTGAGATGCAGAATGTGTTTATCTCAAAGAATGTTATCAATATACACATACTTTCAATATTTGAGATGCAGAATGTGTTTACCTATCAGATTTCATTTTGTTCCATTAGATTTGTTGAAAATCTGAAGACATCCCATAAATCGTCAAGTTCAGAAGACTTTCTATCAATTATTTGAGTGAAACTCTGGCATTTTTTGGCCCCCTGCACACCTAGATTGACACATTTGAATCGAAATTTCATTGTTACATTGCTTAAACAATTGAAGCACTAAAAATTTTTAAATTAAAAAAATAATAAACCAATGAAACCTAACTGTTTTGCAAAGTTGAGAAATGTATGTGGATAAATTCATTACAATATCAGTATATTATATGTTAAGAATATAGAATTTGAGACTATATATTGAAATATTTTGCATGAAAAATAAGCTGAATTTAGTTACAGATAATTGATAACATGCAAAATAGCATTATTAAGCTATTAAAAGAAAATCTATGTGAAAACTTACAATTGCTGCTCAAATATAAAAGTTTTTGATAATTGGAAATATATTGTATTATAGAGATGAGTTTGACGTCTGTAGAAACATATATTATGAAGATTCAGTGAAAATTTAAGAGTCTCCCTAATAATGAAATATAATTTCATAGCTTGTATTTGTATACCTATTTATATAGACATATTAGTTTGCTATACAGCTGTATCCTTCATAGGAAAATAAAGAAAATTTCAATCTTAAAACTTAAGATATGTTCATTTTATTGGAGAGCAGACCAGATTGGCTAAAGTATTACTTTCAAAGGTTACCTTTCAATGCTCTGGCAAGGAAGTCAAAGTTATGGTTTCCTTCCAGTGTTGCTCTCCTCTGCTCATGCAAGGCAAGTCCTATTAAATGCAAAACCTGTAAAATATTGAAACAAAATTTAAACAGCTCTAAGCACATACTTCATTCAACAATTAACTTATGGCTGTTACATTAACACATATCTTACCCATGAAAGGCACTGTGAAAATAGGATAACTATCTATAGTGGCATCTTTAGAATTTCTCTTACATTTTCACTGCAAAACATAGTCTTTTAACACCTTATCATAGTTGAGATGTCAACATGCCTTCCCTGAGTCCCAAGTGTATTTTATTGGAAAGCCCTTACATGGGTACAATTGAAATATTTTAGTACATGTAGTAAGAATGACTGCAGAAACAAATTATGGTCAAACCTGGCAAATAAACCGTGTGATAAGCATTTCACTATCATAAGCTGGGATTTTTAACCTGTAGACTGTTAAAAAAAAAACAAGCAAGTGTTAATAATCAGTGACCTCACACTATTTTTACATTTATTACCTCAAACATGATTGTCCTAATGTCTGACCAACTTCAGTTAACTTTTTGAAATGTCTATTAAAGATTATTTACAACAGTTGAACCTTAACTTGAATTACAGGTATGATATGTTGACTTTCAAGTAAAATACTTACCCTATCAACCTGAGCTTCTGACCATGACCTTGACCTGACTGCCACCGTTCTTTGTAGAATGAGATGCATAATATGTACCATAATGTCACACTGCAGCAACCCAACAAGAGGCTCAAACATTGGTGTAACCTTTGGTGGTACTGGGGGTGGCAATGCTGTAATACATGAATTATAGTCAATGTACATACATTTACATGTAACTCTCTAACAAGTATATACTACAGTAATCAACCTTTGAGTGCACAAAGAGGGGGCAATGTTAAAAAAATAATATAAAAAAGCACAGCAACTTTTTTTTTTAAAGTGAACATTACAACAATGAAATCAAGTTTCCTTAGAAAGAAAAATCTTGTGAGAAAAATTACTAAGGGTTTCACAGAACCAAGTGTCTCGCCTACTTTTGCTATTAATTATAGACTCAAATATACTGTCTTTTGATTGTATGAAGCTTCTGTCCACATTTGGTAAAAATCCAGGATAGTTTATGAATCTAATAAATGTTTTAAAAACTTTAACTGCAGACTGTATGTAATGTTAACTGGAAGACAAGAGTGCACACGCTGAAATGTCTCGCCTTCTATACTAATCATTGATATTATGTTGATAGTCCTAAGTATAAAGCTAAGCTTTATTACAACTGTCACATAAACTTAACATTAACCAAGATAACTAAACAAAGACCAATGAACCTTGAAAAAGAGGTCCAGGTCAGATGAACCATGCCAGGCAGACAGGTACAGCTAACAATGCTTCTATTCAACATATATAGTTGACACATTACTTATAGTTTAAGAAAAATAGACAAAAACAAAAAAACTTAAACACTGTGCAATGAACCGTGAAAATGAGGTCACGGTTAAATAAAACCTGCTCGACTGACATAAAGATCATAAAATATTTCCATACACCAAATATAGTTGACCTATGGCATATAGCATTAGATAAAAAGACCAAAACTCAAAAACTTAACTTTGACCACTGAACCATGAAAATGAGGTCAAGGTCACATGACATCTGCCCACTAGACATGTACACTTAACAATCATTCCATACAACAAATATAGTAGACCTATTGCATATGGTATGAGAAAAACAGACCAAAACACAAAAATTTAACTATAACCACTGAACCATGAAAATGAGGTCAAGGTCAGATGACACCTGCCAGTTGGACATGTACACCTTACAGTCCTTCCATACACCGAATATACTAGCCCTATTGCTTATAGTATCTGAGATATGGACTTGACCACCAAAACTTAACCTTGTTCACTGATCCATGAAATGAGGTCGAGGTCAAGTGAAAACTGTCTGACAGACATGAGGACCTTGCAAGGTACGCACATATCAAATATAGTTATCCTATTACTTATAATAAGAGAGAATTCAACATTACAAAAAATTTGAACTTTTTTTTCAAGTGGTCACTGAACCATGAAAATGAGGTCAAGGACATTGGACATGTGACTGACGGAAACTTCGTAACCTGAAGCATCTATATACAAAGTATGAAGCATCCAGGTCTTCCACCTTCTAAAATATAAAGCTTTTAAGAAGTGAGCTAACGCCGCCGCCGTAGCCGCCGCCGCCGGATCACTATCCCTATGTCGAGCTTTCTGCAACAAAAGTTGCAGGCTCGACAAAAAACTAAGTCTATTTATAAGTAAAATACAAAACAGGTACAAAATTTTATCAAAGTTTCCTTCTAGATACTAGTTTTTGATCATAAACAAGCTTCTGTGCAAGTTTGGTACAAATCCAGGATAGTTTAAGAAAGTTATTAAAATTTTAAAAACTTTAACCAGAGAATGAATGTAATATTTCCTTGCAGAAAAACTAAGTTCATTTACAAGTAAAATACAGGGAAAAAATGGATTTTTTTTTTTTTTTAATTTTCTTTTAGATACTAACTTTTAATCGTAAACAAGCATCTGTGCAAGTTTGGAAGAAATCCAAGATAGTTTAAGAAAGTTATTACAGTGCTTATCCAGTGACCTTTGGGGTATCACAATAGCAATGGCCAAAACAGTTTACCAAATTGCAGTTAGATTTCTTCTCCAACTAACTGATCAACTGGTAAAATGTTTTAGCAGATTGCTCAAGTGAAATGTTGTTAGTATGAAGTGAGTGCTGTACAATCAAAAGTAATACTTACCATCCAGATCCAGTTAGTTGATATCTTTGTCATTTGTTTCAAACACAAAAATGACTTACTATAGTATGAGTCACTGAATAAGAAGGTCTAATTTTGACATGGAAACTTCTATCATAAATAGATTTTATAAATAAATAGTTCAAACCATTGTTTTGTAGATGTATATTTTATAGCTTTGTCTTCTAAGACAAAGTTATTGTGTAATTATGATTCGTATAATATTTTCTATACAAATTACTGATCTGCTGGCATTAAAGGGAAATAATTTTTATTGAGTTGTTGTACACTAAAAAATTAATCAATATACCTGGCTTCTGATTTTGCCTACAATTTTTTTCAAAATTTTAATCATCTTAAAAATAAATTTCATTGTTTCTTTTCAAAACAGAAGATAAAAGTTTAATAATCATAAAAGTAATGTTACAAACAAATTAAATGAGGAAAGTTGATATAAATTTGTCAGACAAAAATTGTGACAACATTTTGCTGATTTTCAGTAATGTAAATTATTTCCCTTTAATGGTAGCAGATAAGTAATTGCATTAGAAAAAAAAAATCCAAATTACAATAATGCACAAACTTGTTGTTGGAAAACAGAGCTATTAATTATAGACTTACAAAACAATGTTTTCAACTATTTATTTATAAAATCTATTTATGATAGAAGTTTCCATGTCAAAATTATACCTTCTTATTCAGTGACTCATATTATAGTAAGTCATTTTTGTGTTTGAAACAAATGACGAAGATATCAACTAACTGGATCTGGATGGTAAGTATTACTTTTGATTGTACAGCACTCACTTCATACTGACAACATTTCACTTGAGCAATCTGCTAAAATATTTTACCAGTTGATCAGTTAGTTGGAGAAGAAATCTAACTGCAATTTGGTAAACTGTTTTGGTCATTGCTATTGTGATACCCCAAAGGTCACTGGATAAGCACTGTAAAATTAACCACAGATTGAAGATTTGTGGACCACGCTGACAACGACAACGATGGAATGTAGGATCGCTATGTCTCACTTTTTCAACAAAAGTCGTAGTCTCGACAAAACCGTTATTGTAAGAATAGTAAAAAGTTTTGTTTTTGTTTCAAATTTTTTTGAAAAAGAATTGAAATTCCTGATTTGTCTACTCAGGTATCTCACTATAATAATATATTTCAGCACAAAAGCTTACCATGATCTTCTTTTGCATCTTTCTTCCTTTTCATTTGAGCTTCTTCAGACTGTAAGAAATAATAATAACCCTGAATATAAATCAGTATACTGTGAAAGTACATTATTTCGTGGGTATCAATTTTTGTGGTTTGAGCAACATTTACATGTTCGTGGGTTTTTAAAATTCACTGATTGTAGTTTTCTGAAAAAAACAAGTGAAACTGTGAGCTACTGCTCGCTGATGATACCCCCGCCACAAGTGGATAATTTTAATAGTGTAAAAACATGCAAGTGTTAGGTAAACAGGAAGTTATTGAGTGATGAATCTGAAAAGGCATCACAAGGTATAGCTGACTTGTATAAACCCTGAAACCAAATTTCAGAAATCTTTGTATTGTAGTTCCTGAGAAAAATGGGACAAAAATTTTCAACTTGGCTATCATGTGTAAAATCATACAAGTGTTCGGTAAAAAGGAATTTGTCGAGTGATGAATCTGAAAACGCATCACACAGTAAAGCAGACTAATATAAACCCTGAAACCAAATTTCAAAAATCATTGTATTGTAATTCCTGAGTAAATGCGACGAAAAATATTCATGGGGCGGACGTACTGACAGAAGGATGGATGGAAGGACAGACAGAGGTAAAACAGTATACCCCCCTTTTTTAAAGCAGGGGTATAATTATATTTAAAAAATTGAAACCATTAGAAACAGACTACAAATTTTCTGGATTAAAGGAAATTGACAATAGTGACCACACTAATTAACACAAAAGAAAGTGATCAACAGATTAAAGACCATAAAGGTGTTACAGTGCTTATCCAGTGACCTTTGGGGTATCGCAATAGCAATGGCCAAAACAGTTTACCAAATTGCAGTTAGATTTCTTCTCCAACTAACTGATCAACTGGTAAAATGTTTTAGCAGATTGCTCAAGTGAAATGTTGTTAGTATGAAGTGAGTGCTGTGAAATCAAAAGTAATACTTACCATCCAGATCCAGTTAGCTGATATCTTTGTCATTTGTTTCAAACAGAAAAATGACTTACTATAGTATGAGTCACTGAATAAGAAGGTCTAATTTTGACATGGAAACTTCTATCATAAATAGATTTTATAAATAAATAGTTCAAACCATTGTTTTGTAGATGTATATTTATAGCTTTGTCTTCTAAGACAAAGTTATTGTGTAATTATGATTCGTATAATATTTTCTATACAAATTACTGATCTGCTGGCATTAAAGGGAAATAATTTTTATTGAGTTATTGTACACTAAAAAATTAATCAATGATACCTGGCTTCTGATTTTGCCTACAATTTTTTTCAAAATTTTAATCATCTTAAAT
>NW_027269145.1:0-33629 GCF_963676685.1 Mytilus edulis
TTACAATGCCCGCTAATAAGACCCAAGTTTTTTTAATACACACACGAATCTGTTTTTTCTATGAATTTACGTTAAGACTGAAAATTGTCCTAGTGGGGAAACTGTCCCTTAATTCGCCTACAATGTATCTCTTAGGACGTGGCTATGTATCTATATATCTTTAAAATAACAAATTCACAATTTTTCGATATTACTTATTGTTTCAAAATTATCATCTTTTATGATTAAAAATTTTAGGGTCACTGAAATATTTTTTTTTTTCATTTTTTTTCAAACGTCACTATATCTGCGTCGAATAGAAATTGACCTTATGCGAATGGATATTAATACATATGTTTACCTTTTTAGAGTTGTAAAAATCACTATATGCAAATCAGTAACTGTTTGATTATTGGAAGTTGTGGATCCAGGAGAACCTTTTATAAAATCAATCAAAGTCTTAAGCATGTAAATGATCACGTGCAATTATTGCACAAGTACCATTTATATCCAATTTAGCTCACTTAAACTTCAAATTAACTTATCTCATGAACTATATATTAAATAAAAGTGGGAATTGGTTAAACTTCAATGGTAAGGCATCCTAACAACTAATTTAGAGAAGAAAAAAAACAATCAACTAAGAGTTAGCATTATAGCGTTTTTCAATCAAAAATGTTTACAAAAATGACTCCCTTAAATACTACATCATTGATAATGTCTTACCTTTGTAGTTGAAAATGTGAAAATTCTCAAAAGACATAAAAATCCAATTTATATAACCACAATTTAACGAGTGTCATTTGCATAATTATATTATATATGTTCACGTATAATATGCTGGCCGTATATCAGAATATAAAAATGATATAAGTGCCTATGAGACAGTTATCGTCAAAGTCCAAGGATTAAACAACCGAAGGACCACAGTACTGACTGTAATAATAAGCACAAACGTATTTAACTAAGAAGAAAAGCAATGACCTGATCTTAGCTAAATTAAATGAGATAACAAAATATATATATATATATATATATATATAATATATATATATATATATATATATATATATTTTGTTATCTCATTTAATTTAGCTAAGATCAGGTCATTGCTTTTCTTCTTAGTTAAATACGTTTGTGCTTATTATTACAGTCAGTACTGTGGTCCTTCGGTTGTTTATATCCTTGGACTTTGACGATAACTGTCTCATAGGCACTTATATCATTTTTATATTCTGATATACGGCCAGCATATTATACGTGAACATATATAATATAATTATGCAAATGACACTCGTTAAATTGTGGTTATATAAATTGGATTTTTATGTCTTTTGAGAATTTTCACATTTTCAACTACAAAGGTAAGACATTATCAATGATGTAGTATTTAAGGGAGTCATTTTTGTAAACATTTTTGATTGAAAAACGCTATAATGCTAACTCTTAGTTGATTGTTTTTTTTCTTCTCTAAATTAGTTGTTAGGATGCCTTACCATTGAAGTTTAACCAATTCCCACTTTTATTTAATATATAGTTCATGAGATAAGTTAATTTGAAGTTTAAGTGAGCTAAATTGGATATAAATGGTACTTGTGCAATAATTGCACGTGATCATTTACATGCTTAAGACTTTGATTGATTTTATAAAAGGTTCTCTGGATCCACAACTTCCAATAATCAAACAGTTACTGATTTGCATATAGTGATTTTTACAACTCTAAAAAGGTAAACATATGTATTAATATCCATTCGCATAAGGTCAATTTCTATTCGACGCAGATATAGTGACGTTTGAAAAAAAATGAAAAAAAAAAAATATTTCAGTGACCCTAAAATTTTTAAATCATAAAAGATGATAATTTTGAAACAATAAGTAATATCGAAAAATTGTGAATTTGTTATTTTAAAGATATATAGATACATAGCACGTCCTAAGAGATACATTGTAGGCGAATTAAGGGACAGTTTCCCCACTAGGACAATTTTCAGTCTTAACGTAAATTCATAGAAAAACAGATTCGTGTGTGTATTAAAAAAACTTGGGTCTTATTAGCGGGCATTGTAACTATTTCTCATACACAAGATTGCTCAAATGTTGGTAAACTTTTTATGGTCTCGACATGCTTCACACTATATGCTGAAACTTCAAATATACATTTTCTTCCAATTTTAAACTGCTTGGACACAATACTGGTTTTCATTTTCGTTTTATAAATTCATAAACTTTTTTTTCTATTTTTGTTGTTGTTTTAATTCCATCTACGTAGTATATACGTCCAGATCCAGTTCTGCTATGTTTAAACCATACACAATTTTATAAACAAAAATTCCATAAGTCGGCCCAACTACGAACAATTCATCAGAAATTACATATATTTTGAATGCGTAATAGTCAATAACATGCATGCTAATTTCCTTCGTCGTATGTCAGTTAATTACCATATTAATACTAAACAACACCTGTTATCTTCCAAGTCAAGACCAGGGAACTTCTATGCACTTGACATCTTTATTGTTTACTACAAGATGTTCAGTACAATTGCAACAAGTGTTTCTGCACTAACCTCCAACTTGAATGCATTTCGTCAAGGTCAAAGATGTCATTAGTAAGACTTGTATGTCTGTTTGAATTTTATTTGAGGGTCCGAACTGCAGTTTATAACTTTTAAAAGAGGGACGAAGAATACCAGAGTGAGAGTCAAACTCATAAATGAATATAAACTGACAATGCCATGGCTTAAAATAAAAAGACAAACAGACAAATAATAGTATAGAAGACACAACATACAAAGTAGAATTATCTTCCCCAAGACAAGATCCTTGTATCTACGTTCGCCATTCTTTTTATGAAACACATTAAAGTAATACCGACTCTTTCAATTTGTCTTTCAGTTTGGAATTGGGAATATTTGTGTAAAGTATACAAAAGTTAAATTTGTTAATACTATTGTAAGATGAGAGAGTCTTAGATCGTTTGTTCTTTAAAAGATCTGATTCATGCACCTCTAGAAAATAACGTGTAGAGAAATTCAAGTTTAACCGATTATTTCAGCAAATTGCATCTAGAGAATGTCTACTTTTAGTACTAATTACAACTAATTTTTAAGCAAATGACATCTAAACTCTAAGAACTCTTGGTTACGTGTACGAAACAACCATTGATTTTCGAGCGGGTAACATCTAAGGAAAGTCATTTTCAAGTTCGAAATTACCATCCACTTTCAAGCCATTAACATAAAGAGACAGGCATGTTCGAATAGAACATTCGCATTATATTTGTTTAGATGTAAATAAAGTTTTGTACATTAGTTAAAAATACACATGGTGGTCAGATTTCGATGGTCTCCATTCCATTTTCTTTATTTTTGTCATTTTTCTCTAATCTTCATCTCTTGTAATCATTATTCTCTATATAATGTTTCATCAATGCATTTATTCTGTTTTTTTTTTAATCTTTGGGCTTACTTTTCTTGCTTTTGCTCTTTTTTTTAGAATTTTGCCAATAACTGTGTATTTTGTAAAACTTTCACCAGACCCTTCTACATAAAAGCAAAGGCAACGAAGAGGGAAAAAACCCTCTTTATCTCATAGTTTGCATAAAGCGCGGGAGTTGAACAGCTGTCAATATTTGATATGCATACATAATTGATTTTATTAATGCTTCATGGCCTACAAGAATTACAAATGTAAATGATTTAATGTCGAATTGAACTATAATATTATGTGATTGCTATAAAGTTTTTTGAAATGTATATTAATCGGAGATCGAGTAGTAATAAAGAGTTGCAAGACACCAATTGGGACAATAAACAAAATTTGAAAGACCGCAACATCTACAGAAAAAGAAAAAAGAAGAACATCTAAAAACTGTTTATATAAAATTATGATAATTATGTAACAAAAACTACACGAAAAATCGAAGTGATCGCAAGTGCTCCGGAAGAGTTAGCAATTCCTGTTACAATGTATATATATACCAAGGACTTTTTATTTATCAAAATATATATATATATATATATATAATTACATAGTTGGCTTTACACTTTTACTAATTTCATATTTTACAATAGTCCTTCTGACGACAAATTGCTTTATTTTATCTGACTGTTTTGATATATTTTACGAGTACTGTTGAAAACTTTCTATTAATGTTCTATTGCCAACAAATTATTCATTTCATCCGACGTAATATAATTAAAAGTATAGCCTTAAAGAAATCACTGCGTATACTCTAAGTTTTTCTTATTGTAAATTTTATACCCCCTCCCCTGTTTCATTTTTTTTAATTTGAAAACAAGACTTTTATTATTGCAGCTTACCCTATTTTCATTTTTTCTGATTAAAAAATGCCTGTTTAAAACTCTTTTGATAACATATTGAAAACATATCAGAATACTATAAATGTAATGTTTAGCAGTCAATATTACAACATTCAAGATTATATAAAGTACCCGTTCCAATATCTGTCTCCAGTCCACATCTTACTGTATGCCTATTTGTCAATTAAAGTACACATTTTCTGCCTCAAATGATCAATTATGAATTCTTGTCACAACAGTATCATCTGTAACCATATATCTGACACATTTTAGCTATTATATAAACTAGAAGTGTTCAAACAAAGCCATATTTGCAATAGTTGTACATGTATGTATGCAGAAACCACGCTGAGATAAAAAAAAAAAAAAAAAAAATCACTCAAAATGTTATAGAGATGACGGCTAACATTATATCAAGAACTTTAAAATCATAAAATCATAGCATTTACAACTTAAATTATTTGTTTTATGACCCAGGGGTAAGAAATTTTCTTTGTTTTTTGCCCCTTGGGCCTCAAATTTCCTAAATCATTCTGCTGTTTCTAGCAATTTGGAATATTTAGTACATATTCAGGATAGAACATACTATTGTAAGTTTTGTTGAGATATTTTTTTTTCTAGCTTGTATTTTTTATGCCGTGGTGATAAAAAAATAAGATTTAGGTGTTGCAGCTTACTTTTAGGTTATCGAAAGGACAAAAACTCCAATAAATAATATTCAGGAAGGATCTATGAGTTTCAATAACTGCAAAGAGTAAATATAAGCACTTCTCAACAATTTAACGTACAACTTAAATATTTACAAAACTTCATATTTGAGTTAATTTCTTTAAAATCTGTGAAATTAAGCAAATTTGGTTAAATTCTGAATGTTCCCCCTTTACACTCTAGAGCTGTTAAGACAACATATCTTGTTTTTTGAATACTTTCAAATTGATAATATTTCAATTTACAGTCCCCAGCTGTTTTATTTTTTGGAGTTTAATGTTCACTGCTATCGTGCTCTGTATGGTTTACTCATTAAGACTTTGAATACAAGTGCCAAGTTTACTGCAACAAAGGCACATTTCGTCAAAAATTTCTTAAATGAGACAAAAATATTCTAAAATGTAAAAGTGTAAACAAACATCAAAGAGATGATTGTTTTAGAATAATCTACATTAAAACACATTGGTATGTATAAGGCTGTCTTGATTTACCAAAAAACAGGAAAATACAATTAAATATATGTTTAAAAAATATGTTTTCCAATTTTGTAGGAAATAGGAATACTATCATCATCATGATTAGCAAGGAATAACAAAAATGTCCGTTAAGGATCTCCATTTTGCTATTCAAAAGCATGATGTAGAACATGTGACGAGAATACTCAAGAATGATCCTGATGTCAATTGCACGTACTGTCAAGAAACAGCACTAACAAGAGCAGTACGTGGTAGGCTAGATAAAATAGTAAATATTCTCTTAGAATATCCACACACTGATATAAATATTGGTAATCAGTTTGACCGTACACCTTTGTACTTCGCTTCATTAAATGGTCAAGTTAAACTCGTTGTCAACTTGTTGGAAAGAGGAAGTGACGTCAATTGTTTAGATGTAGCTGGTGTTACGCCTCTTGGAGCGTCAGCATATTACGATCATTGGCAAATAGCGGATATTTTATTACGAGCAAGTGGTATAGTGAATGTGCCAAGCAAAATGGAGAATCGCCATTGTATCGGGCTTGTTATTATCTCTCTGTTAATGTCGTAAAAGTTTTGTTAATCCACGGATGCAACGTAAACCTAAAAACAACAGAGGGAAAAAACGGCCCTCATGGCAGCAGTTATTACACCGGACGAAAACAATAATACCTCAAAATCTACGCGATTTGAAATTTTAAAACTGCTTTTACAAAATGGAGCTGACATTGACGCACATGATAAACGATTATTCACTGCACTTCATTATGCCGCTGAAGGAAACAAACTAGATGTATGTTCTCTCTTAATGAAACATGGATGTAATTTGTACACTATCAATAATGAAAACATGTCGGCGTTTGGTATAGCTATTTCCGAGGCAAAGCAATATTTTCAATTAGCGATATTATTCTACATTAATGGCTTTCATTTGAAAGAATTTAATGCAAATATGATAAAATCTCTTCTGTTTAAGAACATGTTTATACAATCAGCTAGTTTAGACAGAATGGTATTACTGTCTTTAGTATTAGATAATTTCATTGCTTGCGAAAAATCCACGAGGAATCTACGGAGCATTTTGAAAATGGCGACTTTGACATGATTGAATCAACATGTCTGAATATGATCAGGGCAGTATACCATTCAAATGTTCCAAGAACTCTAAAAAACCGATGTCGATGGATAATTCGCTATCATTTGCGACTACCCTTTCTACATAGTTTGACAGAACTTGAAATTCCAAAGGACCTTCAGAAATATTTAATATATAATTTAGATGAGCATCAATATTCAAACATACATAATACTTTGAACAAAATACCAACTAAGCATAAATACAACTGTAACATGAATAATACTTATATATGAACTGTGAATTGAATAACGAGCAAACAATTCCCCGGTTTTGGAAACCGAAATAAAAGTTCATTTCCCATAGAATAACGTTTCAGACACTAGTAAATCCGGACATCAATGTTCATGACACACAACTCTAAAATAACTGTCATATAGTCAATACAGTCATGCATCAAAAACATTGGAACCTATATTCACAAAACCTAAGAGAGCATCAAAACCTAAATGGCTATGACAATCATCTCAGACTTCTTCTATCTTTATATATATAAATGAATATATTACATACATCGGTACAATGGACTTGCACCTTTATATATACACAATAGGCAAATGTATAGTATGAGTTGCTAGCCACGAGGTTTCATGGTTATGTTAAATGAGTTAAAGTTAAGAATTTGTCTGTTTAGGTTCGAATCCCTGAATTCTCATTGTTTAGTATTCAGTTTTTGTTCTTGTTTTGTATGTTATTGTTGATATGTTGTGTGATAAAAGCGAGTTTGGTCGTTAATTATCGGATTATTGTTGGCTATTTCACATATTCGTCCAGTTTTTGTTTTATAAAATTAAATTAATGTATTATGATTTCATCTGTTTTACTTCATTTTACAAATATGCATTCGCAAATTCCTATGCTAGAAAATCGGAATTTTCATAGAATAAGATTTTTTGTTAGAAATTTCGTAAACGTACTTATTATATGCACTATATATATGTTCTGTGTCGGGTTGTTGTCCCTTTGACATATTCTCCATTTCCATTTTTAATTTTAATAGAAATAAGTTCGAATATATTTTATTTTGTTAAAACGGATAATATGCAAATGCCTGATAATATGGAGATCTGAAAGGGCAGCCGTGTTGTGTTATAATACATTTTATTTTTTTAACTATTTTATTGTGATATTTAATTTATTGTAATGGATCGTTTGACACGATAGCATGGTTTTTTAAACTCACTCACAATACCTTCTAATTACGAACAGGCGTTAATTTTAAAAAGACATTAACACAATAGTTTAAGTTATAGATACAATGGATAAGCGTTGATTCATTAAAAACAAACCATTCGCCCTCCTGGGTCATGGTTTCTTTTTCAAGAATCAACGCTTATCCATTGTATCTATATCACATATAATATATAAATTTGCTTTTTATGATGTCGTATGCTAAAAAAGTGATAAAATGAAAATTGCTGCCATAAAGAACATCAGCAATCTGATAAAATTTAGTATGCCTTCACATTTTTACAATATGTATGAGAAAGTAAAGCAAATATTACATATGCCTATACTAATCTGAACTGAGATCGTCCTTTGGTTGCTCTTTTTTCAATTTTAGTCATTGACTCCACCAGAAACCAAAGAGTGATTCTTTGATTAATGACGGCAGATCATTGTTCTAATCAAAGAAGTACTTACGTACTGTTTACTATAATGGTTCGGTGTTTTGATTTCTGGTAAATTACTTAGGCAGATTTAGATTACTTGCTCAGACTGCTAGCAGTGACTGCAGTTGTGTATACCCTTCTGGAGATCACTTTAGTGTTTGGTGTAGTTCGTGTTGCCTGGTCTTTTAGTTTTCTATTTTGTGTTTTGTGTATAATTATTTGTCTGTTCGTCTTTTTCTTTTTTAGCCTGGCGCTGTCAATTTATTTTCAATTTATGAGTTTGAATGTCTCTCTGGTATCTTTCGCCCTTCTTTTAAACAGAAGTCATGTTAACTCACAACTGCTGTACATTTAACTTTTTACCTTAGCGACTTTTACTTTTTCGAATGGCGGAAACTCGCTGTACAGCCTCCCGAATGTCCAACATTATTTTTAAATCGTATATTTTCCATTTTGTGATACAAATATATTAATTGGTAAAGATGATTTGTTATTCTAATTTATATATATTCAAATCAAAGCTCCAGAAGAGTTAGAAGTTCCTGTTATATGTATGGATTTATCGTTTTACGTATTTCATATTTTTACAATACTCCTTCTGATGACATTGCTTAACTCGTGATGGCGTTCGTAAAACGTATAAGAGTTTATTTCAACTTCAGCATTTGAAACTCTTAGTTCCATAGCATCCTTGTTAGCATCAACCCTCTATCAAGGAAATCATGATAGGAAATACTAGCCCGGGAATATCGTATCAATTTGGAGATATATACTCCGTATGCAGGCGCTGCTTGAATGTTGCTTCATATAAATGGGAAGTTCACAATTAGGAAGCTGAAATAATCTCTTTTGTCGCAAAGTTTTGTTTTCAACGGACCCTCATTGTAAATTTCTATATGTAAGTAACATATGAGGCAGACTTAACTGTATATGCTGTATGTTTCTTTATCTCTAGTTCGATGGGATAGATGCATTCAACATAGTCACCAAATTTTGAATTATTTAGTTGGAGAACATTAACTATATAGCGGAAAGTAAAATTAAGGGATATTGCTAACTTCTTATCTTTCTTCATAAGAAGTTTCTGTATAAAGTCAGCCTCATAATAATAAAAGAATAAGTCGGCAAGAAGAAGGGCATAATTGGTTTCCACAGGAATACAGACAGTCTGTTGAAAAACACGTCTTCCAAACGTAACTAATATTTTGTCAATGAAGAAATAAACCATCTTGATAATGTCAGTTTGAGAGAATGTTATGTTTGAATCAGAGTGATTCTTTACAAAATACGAGTTATCCCTCTCATAGTCATTATCTTATAAATATATTCCCTTAAACAAATTTAAGTCAAATATTAGAGATCCTCATTACATAGTCTAAGTACAGTTTCTTTTTAATTTCAAATTTTGCGCTTCAAACTAAAAAAAAACCCACTAAAAATACTACACCTGTCAGATTTTCTGTTTATAAGTTTTTTAATCATACTTATTACAGTTATTGACAAAATTATTTAAAGTAAAGAGCTTTACAGAATAAATAAACATACAAATGTATATATAGATTCTATCATGATTTTAATAAGTATTCAAAGTTGGTTCGTTGGTGACATAATTTCCTTACTTGATTTTGAGTTATATGAAGTTGTAAGTGATACAAAAAGATTGGAACATTTTTGATTGACACCTGATATAATCCCTTGGTTTTTTCAGGTTTGTGGTACTCAGTCTTTAGTTTTCTATGTTGTATTTTAGACAGTTTGTTATTGTCAGTTCTTCTTTCATTCATGAAGTCCACTATCTCTTTGGATTCTTCTGCTATTCTTCAAGGATGTTTTAAAAAACTCAAATAGTTAGTACACATTCTTTCACGATTCTTTTCAGGAATGCGAAACAAAAATGGTACCTTATAATTCGCAAAAAAGGAATATCAAATGGTTATGAATATTCCAGAGAAAGCAAAAGTATTGTCTTCTCGTATATTTTATGATGGTATGATACTTATAAACCCCTAACTGGAGGGATTGTACTTGATTTTCATATGATGAAGAAATAATCCTTCAATCAGTTTATTGAGGTCGGCAGGAGCCGGCATATTGCTATGTGTTTCTTTATTCTATATTGACTAGAGGTATGGGGGGAGGGTTGAGATCTCACAAAACATGTTTAACCCTGTCGCATGTTTGCTCCCATCCTTTGTTAGTCTTGTAAAGTTTTTTAATCTAAGTTTATTTCTATGTTTTGGAGTTAAGTGTGACGTCCATTTTCACGGAACTAGTATACAACTTTATGTAGGAGCCAGCTGAGGACCACCTCCAGGAGCGTGATTTTCTTGCTGGCTGCGTTGAAGAGCCATTGGTTGCCTTCGGTTGTTTCTGTTCTATGGTCGGGTTGTTGTCTCTTTGAAATATTCCCAATTTCCATTCTCAATTTTATTAAGACTAAGCTACAGCAATACAGTTTAAGAAGACTTTGCGAATGGTTATGTAGAACATTTTTGTTCAGAGAAACGACATTTATTCATTTTGTAAAACAGTTCTCTTTTTTACAAAAATATGTTTTTATGTCCTTTGTAGCTTGCTGTTCAGCGTGAGTCAATGCTTTGCGTTGAAAACCATACCATTATAGTTTACAAATTGTTTTTTTTTTTTATTTGATTGAGAGTTGTCTAATTGGCATTCATATCACATTTTCGTATATCTGTGTAAAGCAAGTTGCTATTTTATGTTTTGTTAAAATTATGAATGTTAAACATATGATTTCCCTCAGATAATTTTTCACTATATTAGACTATTTTGACGAACGGTGTAATTTGGTTTCGGGATAGTATATTTCAAAACATGATAAAACTTATATCATCAAACGATACAAATTTGATCCAAATATATTAGAGGCGGAAGATACAAAAAGAACATCTTAATGTCATTAGTCGACAGGAAAATGAGAGGTCGTTGGAATCTTAGTGATCTTTTTTTATTGGCTCCGTGTAGAAGTCCTCTCTGTGACTTCGCCATGAAAAAATACAATTATGTATTTTTTTTTGGCTATGCATTTACTGATTTTGAGTCAAGTATGACTAGCCAATACCTTTTCGAGTAAACAGAGGAAAAACAAGGACGCCTGCAAATTGAGCAATTATTGTATCGTTATTGATAAAATCATCACAGTTGCCGTCGTAGGTCATGCACATTGGTAAGATAGTAGTGGACAAATTTCGCCATATAATTGTGTTAACTGCTATGGTATTGTTTGTTTTCGCCCCTCATTTCTCTTTCACTCGGGTCAAATGTTCATTACACTATTTTGAGCTAGACAACTTGCATCCCTTCATAGTTGTAAAGAAGTAAAGTAATTGATTCAGGTTCATTATTAGGGCCACCTTGATCCCTGGGCCACCACCACCACTTTTATATTGTTTCTGATATGCACTTCCTAATGAAATATAGCATTTATTAAAGATGATTAAAAATGAAAGCATAAGACAAAGCAATTATACTGATTATAGGTCTCCGGAAAGTAAATCATTATATTTAACATTGTGGTTTAAAAATACATGTTGTATCGTTTATTTGTTTTCCAAGCATACATAGTACTTGTTCAATCGTCTGTGATTAAAGTCTTACATTTCATCGTTTTACGTTCAAGATATTCAATGTCAATAATATGGCCACATCTTTTCTATTGTTCTTAATCAACGATAGGATTGAATCACTTGGTCATAAAGAACCACACACCAGCAAACACAGATGAAATCAGAAATAATATTCCGAGTAGATTAATGGCAACCTTTCTTCTGGTCTGAAATGGAAAGCAGATATAATTTGAATTTTAAAGAAATTTATCAATGTATTTATAAAACTTTTCAGAATAAAAGCATACAAAATTATCAAGTATACCACACGTATAATGTATTAAACCATTCGTTCGTTTACACAAGACTCACCAGTGATGCTCGAATAAAATAAATCTGAAAGTCAAATCAAATGCGAATTTGAACAGCGTTGAAACTCGAATAAAAAACTACAATCATGGCAAGAAAGTAACCACTTGATAATATGTAGGACATTTCAGTATTGTTTTCAACACTAGTGCAATTTTAAGTTTAAGTTTTAAAAAGGAAACTAAATCTGATATAAACATGTTTGTTTAATTTTTGTTCAATAGGTGAATTTTTTTCGTTGAATAAATAACAAAGGTTGACTTTAAATCACCAGCCTAGTAGTCAGCACTTGTGTGTTGACATGATATATCATTGATATGTTCATAATTTCGCTACATTTACTGTTTATATCAAGATATACTATTCAAAGTTCTTACTACCACCAGGTAAAGATTACAATTGTCTAAGCCTTTTTTTTTGTACAACCTTTCGGAATTCATGCGTTATAAAGCTCTATATTTTCTTTTTTGATTTGCACTGTTCTTATTCCAGCGTCACCGATGAGTCTTCTGAAGACGAAGCACGAGTGTTGCATAGTCAGCACTTTTTGATGACATTAAAATGTTAATTTTTCTGTAAATTCAGCTATAAAAGGCCTCGAAATGATAAAGGTAAAACAATTCAAACGGGAAAACTAACGGCATTTTTTATGTACAAAAAGGTTAACGAGAAACAAAAGTTATATACATCAACAAACGACATCCAATGAAATACAAGCTCCTGACTTACGACAGGTACTTCTAGAATGTTGCGGGTTTAAACTACAAATGTAGGTAATATGTGTGACATCACCGAAGGAGAAATACGACGGGAAACATTAGTGGAATATAAACTACTGTCCCACCCTAAGCGCCTGCGTTCATCAATATATCTTGATTTTGTTCTTGGTGTTCTAAATTAAGTATAATGTGAAGAATTTATGGGGCGTTTGTAATTACTGTAAACCAACTTATTTTCGCGGATACTTTTTTTCGCGTTTTACCCTTTCTTGACCATTTCGCGACTATTTAATTTCGCGATTTTCTGATTTACTTGATGAAGTTTATTAAGAAAGTTTTACATATTCGCGACGATTTATATTCGCGTTATTGTTCTCCTCGCGAAATACGCGAAAATAAATCGCACGCGAAAATAAGTTGGTTTACAGTAGTCTTGTTGTTTTCTGTTTTCTTTTTGGTTTTGCATTGCCCCGTTTGTATATACACACCTTTACTTTTCTGTATATAATGCATAGATAACATTCATCAATAACCAAACTCACCTTTGATTTTGTTCTATCTTCAATCTTAATCAAGTTGTCTCCAATTGCTTGTTTACGTTTTTGTTGGACACACCTCTCCCTCATTTCAACAGAAATTTTCCGTGCATCGTTGAGATCTTCTAAATTGCCAAATTTCAAGCAAAAATGAATATATTGTTGATAAAGATTGAAATGGTATTGGGTAGTCAGAAGTATACCACCAAATGTTGATTGGAGTTCAAATGCTTTTTTGTACTTTTGTTTAGCTTGATCAATGTTGTTTTTCGTGGGAAAGAGGAGATATGTTTCAGCAATTTCAAGGTAAATCATCATACAGATTAGCCAATCTTCTCTCATAGTGATAGCTATTTCATTTAAGGTTTGTGCTTGCAAAATAGCTTTTTCAAGACACTTTTCACTTTTTCCTTCCCGCCATTCAATAAAGCAGCACTTTAAAAGAGCGCGATTGATCATGCAGTTATGATAGAGAGTAAATTTTGGCGCCATTTTTAAAGCACCATAGGTGTAGAACAAAGTTGATGAACCCTCTCCTTGCATTTCCTTTAGCCTTTGTATGATCTTGTGCAGATTTTTAGTTGAAACAGTTCTCTCTGATCTCAAAAATCTAATAATGCCATCGCGATGTTCTACTAAAGCAGCAATAGGTAGGTAGTTTTTATAACTTTTTTTGAAATAACACTGCAACCAAACTGCGAGATTATACGCAAATTGACTGTCAGTCAGACTATCCATTTTTGTTTCATTGTTGCCATATTCAGTGACCATGCTATTTGTCGATTCCATCCACCACTTATTTTTACTACTTTCATGCATAATACTTATAAGTAAATCAACAAGGAAAGTTTCCTTGATACTTTTAAAAGGAGCAAATATTTTTTCCATATTTCCCCTTTTTTTAGTTTTGTATGAAGTCAATTTGAAGTGTTTTATTTCATTCTTGTTTATCTCCCCATTAGCATATTTTTCAAAGAGTTCCATTTCTCTTGAACTCCTGAATTTGTTTGCTAAAAATGTTTGCACAAAATCTTTTGTCATTTTTTGTTCACTTTCTTTTACTAATCTATGAAATATATCCTCTGTATCCTTTTGTAGAACGGAACAACCCTTTAGATAAAGCACGGGATCTGTGGAAGTGAATGGATAAACAGAAATTTTTGGTTGAAATTTTATTAAATCGAAAATAATATTTTTGGCTCGTTCTAGGTAGTCATATGATGATAATTCTGCATTTCCATACATCCGAAATGTTACTCCTATTGCACAACATAAAAAACTTTTATATATTCTCATTTGAAAAACATTTGTATCTAAATAAGAATGAAACTTTTCTAAGAGAAGAGTAGCATGACTTAAGTAGCAGACATTTCGTTTGATAGATTCAATTAAACGAAGATCTAGATCCATAATGAAACAGTAGTGTTTCAAAAGATAAGATACTTCTTGTTTAATTTGTTCTTTTGTTTTATTTTTTCTAATCGCCAAACAAGTCATACTATGTATCGATATACTCCGTCGCTCACCATAACCCTTAACTACTGCAACAGAATACTTCCTTAAAGTAATAATAAGGTTATTTATTTCAGCTTCTTTTTCTCCTTCTGATAAAAAATCCGGTAGTAAACTTTTAAGAAGCATCACCGATATGTTATCGTACACAAAATACGGTGCATAGCTCAGCACACACTGTACCTTTTTTGTGAGATCATTTTGCAGTCTTTGAAGTATTAAATTAAACGGCTGAAAAACCAAGTCAGCTCCTAAAATATGTTCGGATATTTCATCATTTTCTAAAAGATGTATATAATTTTCTATAGATGTTTGGGTATTTTCTATATAAGTAGCTGCAAAAGAAAGCGCTAACGGCAAACAATCTAGTTTTTTGGCTAATGTTGTGACGTCCTCTCTGCTATATTCTGCAAACTCAAAGAACGAAAAAGCTTCAGTTTCCGTCATTCTATTCATTTTCATGCCGTACTTTCTGTATTGAGTGATCATAAATCTTTTGTTTGACGTACCTATGACATAAATGTTTTTTGTTTGAATTACCTTTTTCAATATCAAATCTATAACGGGTTCTTCTGGTGACTCAATATCATCTAATATAATAAGGTGATTCGTGTCGTTCATGTCAGACATTCTGACAAAGACCGTTTTGATCATATCATGGAAACGCGAATAAATACCCCTTTCCTTGCACATTTCTCCACTGTCGATTTTGAGATTTGTCATCAAAATAGATAATGACATAGTCATACTTTGCATAGAACTACATGGAATTCGCCAGATTGTAGCAGAGGGAAACGTTGCAGAAAATTGATTGGCATATGCAAATGAGGACTGTGACTTTCCTGAACCATTTGGACCTAAAATATTAAAGATTTATTATAACACAAAAATGTTCTCACTGATTGTAACATTTTTTTTAATTCTCCTAGTTTATTAAAAAACAATTAAGGAAAAGAACACGTATAAGAAATCTATATTTTTATCTTATATCATCAATATCGTAGTTAATTTTTATGCCGTTATTTGTTTTAGGTACATCAAAGAAGTGGCGGTCCTGCTTTTGCGTCCAAATATTTTATCACATAAATAGACCATATACATTGTTGAACAAATGTCGGATAAAAATGTTTGCCCACTTTTTCATAACTGTAATACATGGAAAATATCCTCTTTTGTAAATTGTGCTGAAAAATTACTTAGTTTCCAGTTTAAAAAATCGGGACAGATTCGTCAAACAATTTCAGAATTGCTGATGCACAGGTTCAACATGTGCCCAATCTATCCATGACGTGTCAGATACATGGTGTTAAAGCTAACAGAAGTGTTGAAAAACATATAAGTTGATAATGACTAAATATCAAGGACAAAAAATAATTGGGACAATTCCTTTAAACCATTCTATGATAGCAGCTCACCAACTTCAACGTGAATGCAATTTTTCTGTGAAGTTTTATCACTCTAGATTGAAAGTTGTAAGAGGAGTTGATTACCTAAAACTGGTACCATCCTTTGAAAAATCTGCTTAGGAAAAGTATGGAAATATGAGGGAAAATCCTTTACAAATTTTATAAACACAGCGGCACAACTTGAACGTTTGTGCAATCTTATTTCAGAGATCTGGGTTGATAATTGAATAATTGATTATACAAAAATTTTAGACTGTCTAACAATTCGCCCAACATTTCAAACTATAGACCGGTTTTAAACTTCGTCACCCCGACAAAAAAATGTCACAAATATTGACATAATAGATATATAAATATATTGATAAACCTAGTTTGTGCTTTGTTTTGTTATGAGGCGTAAGACTCTTGTGGGCTCTTTAAAAGGATTTAAAATGCACATACAAATGTGGATAAATAATCTCAGGCAATGGAACTGTGCAATTCAGTGTAAAATCAGTCGAGTAGATCAGTCTTCCTGTTGGAAAATCAGTAGCTTTTCACCTTCTGAAATAGCGCCATTTTTATTTGCAACTAAAACTCCCATTTAAATGTTATTCAATAATGAATTCAGCGTTATTATTAACTCTCTGGTGTGTATCATTGCTATGTAGAATTTCGTTTATTTCTTTTTCCATTTTGTTATGAAGGGCTAAGATAATTACCTTTGACAAGGACTATGCGGTTCTTCTCAATTTTTTCAACCATTTCCCGAAACTGAATAGTTTCCTTGAAATTATCAACGACTTTCATACATGTTATGTCAAAATGTTCTAAAATAAAAAAATAAAAAAAAAAAAACTACAAATTAATGCTCAACTTCGAAAAAGGTTTTTCTTTCATCAATTATAACATATACCATTAGAAACCATTATAGGTCAATAACACTTTTAACATAAACATTTAATTAAAATTTCAAAAATTTAAACGATTTTAATGTTGAGTTATTGAAAGTATTTGTATGGCTGTACATAAAAATAAGTTACGGATATTCATATAGTTCTTTAATATTTAGAATCAAACTAGAGTATTACAAAAATGAGTCGACATAGATGATATAGACGTTTGCTAGCATCCCAATCTTATTCAGTACTTGCTTGAATACCAATGCTTGTTCTGTGAGTAAAGCCGTAAGCATTTAGTGTTTTACTCTCCGGAAGTTTTAGCTCCGATCAGAATACTACTCTACAACATTATGGACTTCCACAGATCCCGTGCTTTATCTAAAGGGTTGTTCCGTTCTACATTCCGGATCGGAAACGATCACTGTACGGAGTTTGCATTCAGTTGAATATAATGCCAACGTTATCAACAAAAAAGTTTGGGCTTGGTATCACAGTGTTGTTTACGATTATGATCAAACTGTTCTTATTCTTATCTTTCAGTTGTTACTTTCATAAACCCAAAGCTAGTGCAAGAACAACAACGAATTAAAAATTCAACAACTTACAAATTCCTACAGATTACAAAAGTGCATGAATCAGATTAAAAAGAACTACGTGCAGTGTCATAGATAAAAAAATATATATATAAAAAGTAAAATCACAAAAATACTGAACTCAGAGGAAAATCAATTCGGAAAGTCCATAATCACATGGCAAAATCAAATAACAAAATGCATCAAATACGAATGGACAAGAACTGTCATATTCCTGACTTGGTACAGGCATTTTCAAATGTAGAAAATGGTGGATTGAACCTGGTTTTATAACTAGCTAAATATTTCCTACATCCACAAAAATTGTTACCCACGAAAATAAATGAAACGCAGTTATTGATCTGAATAAATGTTCCGACCGTGTACATTTGTCCCGTTAAGGTATGTTACAACTAATGCGAAAACAGGCAGGAAGAACATATACGTTTTCCGTTTTTCTTCGACTTATGGGTTTGATTATCCCTCTAGTATACATGTATATGTATGCATGTAACTCAGTGGTTGTCATTCCTTCCTTTCTATATTTATTTTGTTTTTCTTTTTTTGTTTTCGACATTGAAATAGACGTTTGCTTTCTCGTTTGAAATATTACTTGGTCATGTCGTGGCCTTTTATGGCTTAGAATGCGGTATGGATTTTGTTGATTATTGAAGGCAATACGGTAACTAATCGTTACTTACATTTATGTCACATGGTCTTTGGCATTAATATTTTCGTTTTCAATTTAAATCTTCTTATTTTTTTCAAAAATATATAACAAAATTAAGGTTGTGAAGGTTTTGGTGGGATATGCAAATCATTCTATCAAGACAATTTATAATCATAGCTGAATCAGGTTTTTTCCGAGAGCAATCATTTCATAAAAACATTGATGAATGTTGTCAGTAGTGAAGTGATGAAAGCCGATCAAGTAAGTTAAAATGAACACACTAACTTGCAATGTTCCGCAAATAATTATAAAAACAACATATGACTTATTTCAAGAATCTTCGTATTGTGATGGCTTTAAATCTTCCCTCTATGTTTTTTATTCAGAAGACTAAAATCCGAGAATTTAAGAACCAACGACAAACAAATTCTGCTCAAACCACGAAAATTGATACCCACATATATAAGTACTTCCACAGTAAGTTCTTTGATTGGTCTCACAAAGTGTATATACTTATACTTATACATCCATGGATATGCATGGTTTCCTTTGTAAATGAATATCAATTTGTGTCTTTTTTAACTGCATATCATAACAAAGCAACTGCAATCTAATTAAAATTAAATTCATGTATTGAAAACGTTCTGATATTCGCGACAAATCAGAACGGGAGCAATTAATGGATTTTTTTTTTATTTCGGTTTTATCTTTTTGTTTTAGTCTTTGAGATAGTTTTGTGTAAATTCTGTTTCATATGATTTCATATAATATTAATTTTAGGGGTGAACGAGTTGTTCCTATTGGACTAGCGACTATCTGTTTAAATATATGTAGGACTCAAATCTATGGCGGGTTCCAAATCTATGGCAGATTCCTAATCTATGGCAAATGTGACGTTACAAACGCCGAACAACTTAAATCTATGGCAGATTTTTGTTTTCTCCAAATCAATGGCAGATCTTTAAATTGCGTCACAATGGAATAACGCAATATTACATGGTAGCTGCCACAAACGATTGCGAAGCTCATAGATTTGAACACGATTCCAGATGAAGGTATTATCCTGGACAACAATTTGCGGATGATTTAAAGGAAATGTGACCTATTATTCGGAAGAGGGTCAAAATGTGCTGTATCAGCCAAAACCCGCGATGTACAAGCTAGGGCACCACTTTTTTCAGAACCGGATTATAAAAAAAGGAGTTATAGTAAATGTTTTACTATCTGCAGCTGGCAAAGTTTATAAAGTGAAAGATTAAATTAACGGATATCTATTTGATTTAAGTTGTCAACAAATAAAAAAGATGTATTAACGATAAAATAAGTATTAGTTGAAAATTCAAACTGTTTATTTTTATTTTTTTAACTTTTTTTTGTTAAGGGACTTACTAGTTGGTCTAAGGAATGGGTAAAATATAGGTACCATGAGTATATATATTTTTTAATTTTTACGGGGCACAACATTTCAAGCCTGAAGTCTGTATTGAGGAATTCATCATTTACAAAAAAAAAATTGGTTACCATCACGATTTGGTTGACCATCATTTCACAAATGTTTATAGACATTTCGTACATTTCCACTGGTTTCAGACAAGTCATTGATCATATATGTACTGCATTGTTTTCCATTAGCTCCAAATTTGCCATAGATTTGGAAACAACAAAAATCCGCCATAGATTAGGATATTAGAAAACTTGCAATAGATTAGGATTGTAAAAATCTGCCATAGATTTGGGATGGCATGACGTCATATTTGCCATAGATTAGGAATCTGCCATAGATTTGGAACCCACCATGCATTGTAGATTTGAATCCTACATACATGTATATATCTTCCAAAAATGTAAACAAAATCAAGCATTTTTGATGATATCACCTTAAGTGTATTTGTTTCTGCGGTTCTTCACAAAATCATATTTTTTCGTGACCTTAATCAAGGTATCTACAATGCCCATTTATGTAGAAAAGCATGACCTAACCACATGCATATTAAGTTACCAGTATCGAAAGGATGTAAGACCATGATAATTGTTCATAATATGTAACAGTATACACGTAGCAATACATATTCAGATATGTCAATGTCAGTACTGATAAAGACACAAATTATGCTTTGTTTCTTTAAACTACGAAAAAAATTAGAGGTAAAATATGAGTGAGGGCATTCATTCAATCAGCTTCCATTTTACCAATTACTTCATTTGCATTTTATCAAAACTTTTATTGTTAACGACTACGTACGTAAATTGTAATTTAGATTTTCTCTGATCATTTTCATTTTTCTCCTATCTATAATTGGAAAAAGGAGGGGAATATTTGTAAATACTATCACAGTTAACATACCTTCCTTTGATATATAATCCACATCTGTCGTTGAATCTGTTTGAAAATCATCAACAGAAACAAAACGTTGTATAGCATTGTACGATGATGTTTGAATGAATTGTTTTACATGACAACGGTACTCATCGTCTGGTCCAATATTGTTGTCCTCCATTATCTTTATCAAGTCACAACCTGTTGTTATCTTGTCATGATCACTTTTTGATACTGTTGACTTCACGTCTATTATGACTTTCTGAACTGATGCTACGAAATAAAGGCAATTAAATAATAAAATTGAAAACGCAAATGGGGAATATGCCAAAGAGACAAGAACCCGACCAAAGAGCAGATAACAGCCGAAGGTCACCAATGGGTCTTCAACGCAGCGAGAAAATCCTGCACCCGGAGGTGGGCCTCAGCTGGCCCCTAAATAACAATGTGTACTAGTTCAGTGAAAATTGACGTAATACTAAACTCTAAAACATGTAAATGAACTAAAATTTAAAAAAACATACAAGACTAACAAAGGCCAGAGGCTCCTGACTTGGGACAGGCGCAAAAATGCGGCGGGGTAAAACATGCTTTGAGAGATCTCAGCCCTCCCCCTATACCTCTAGCCAATGTAGAATAAAGAAACACACAATACGCAGAGTAAAACTCAGTTTAAAAGAATTTTGAGTCCGATGTCAGAATAGGTAACAAAAGAAACTAAGCAAAATGACAATGATACATAAATTAACAAAGGACTACTGGCAGTTACTAACATGCCAGCTCCATCTTTGTAATTGTAATGCTTTAGATAAAATCCAATTTTGAATGCATATCCTGAGTTTAGTTCTAGCATCACCCATCCTTACCAATGAATTCTTAAACTGATGACAATATGGTATAGCTTTTTAAATGTACTAAATTTTCGGTATCAACCGTAAGAGTAAACTATTAAATTGATAATCATTCGGAAATTTTAAAAAAAACACGGTATATGCACTTCAACTAGATTTTCGAAAGTTCATAGTTCAATAAACAAATGGTGTTAATCTGCATGCAAAACATGAAATCAATTTCAAACCTTTATTCTTTTCTGCTACAGAGATTTTGAATACTATTATATCGGCATCAACAGTTTCGTTTTTGCTCCTTTTTTTCTATTTGTTACTTGTACAAAAAAGAGCAAAACAACCATTGTATTAGAAACATACAGTTTCGCAAATTTTAAAAGGTTTGAAGCGTACATTTGTCCGACGAACGTGTCTTTCAACAACTTAAACAGACGAAAAGGCTTTTTTTATAGCAACAAATGACATCTCTCAAAATGTTGAACAACAAACGTGTATCAGTGAAAAGTTAGAAAAATTTTTTTTATTGAAAAGGCTACGGCTGTATATTTAAACAGTTTTATTTGTAACAAGATTGATAGTTCATTTTTAACAATCCACAAAGAACTACACAAAAACTAAAGATTGAACAATTCAGGATAAAAGGGGAGTAACTGGAGATTTGATTATTAGTAATTTCAGCCGTTTTATGATATCAGATGAATAAAGAATATTTTTAAATTATATAAAACCTATCATATCCTACCTAACTTACCCTATGTCTGACTTTAAAGTTAATAATGATATAAGGCTTTGTTTGATATGATTGTTTAAGATTCATACACAATATACCTTAGTAATTTTGTGTCAGATTATACATTTATTAATAAAAATATTCATCTTTGTAGTATAAAAAATGTAAGGAAGCTACCGATGGATTGATACCGTAATCGTAATCATATTAACTCCATACACATATATTGGCTGGAGTATTGCAACATATAAATTGAAACTTTACACCGAAAAAAGTACCTTGAGTGTCAAACACGATTATCATAATAATCAAATGACCTGAAATATATTTACATATAAACCAACAAAGGTTCAGGACGTGACCACACATAGTAGTCCAAAAGGAGCTTGCAAATTAGGGTTCCCTGAGGGTTAATAACGCTTAATTATGAAGTCCGTAACTGAATGATGGAGTTGTGTCAACAATACAATCTTGTCACCATTCATCTTTACTAAATTATTTCTTCGTGTTTCGTCACCTCCTTATGGGCTATATTGTATGAACAATACATGTTTCTGCATTTTTACTCTGAAAGTGAAAAACGTTTTATTCTGATGAATGAAGGATTTCTGAATGGTAAAAGTTCTGTCGCATCTATAATTCATTGTGTCATACGAAATAATATATTTACCTTTGATTTGCTTGTTTTTATGTATTCTCTTTCTTGCACAGATTCCTTTAATTAAAGCATGCAAATGGTAAATGAATTATTTTGTATTTGATAATCATATAGTAAATATTTAGGAAGAGTATGTCTCTCGCCAGAAACAACAAAAAGAAGAAAAAACCGTATGGTTTATACCAATCAATGAAAAAGCAAACCACAAATGTAGAACACATAGTCAAATAATTTTAAACAAAGTACAGTCGTTATACATTCCATTGTTTCGGAATAAACCTCTTTATATGCAATTCCTTTACCACAAACCTGTCGGTTTTATTGACATTTGCAACAATACAAAACAGAGAAAAGCAAATGGAAAACAATGTTCAGCATCTTAATTCCATAAATGTTATTTCAAATATTACACAATTACCTATTCTTAATAGATGTCTATCCTTTTCTGTTACTTCTGTTTGCATGATTTTTTTTAGCCAGATCTTCATGAACACAGTCATCCTCTAGTGAATTAAGAAAATTCTTGTATCCGTCTTTAAATTTGAACATAAGTGTACGTAAAAGTTTCCTATTTTTTTCTCGTGGTGTACGACAGGCTTTTATTTCCTCCATGTGTTCAAAACTCAAAACACCAAACTCTACAAGCTTATCTATGGGTTCTATACTATCAAGATCGTCAACTATAGTTTTGTAACATTTTTGCAAATGAACGGAATCATCCTTGATATCTGCAATGAAGAAATGAAGATAACTAATAAAATTAAATATCAAAAACACCCTCATGTATTACAAACGTCGACTTCCAAATCCTTAAAAATCAAAATAACATAACGACAAAACTCTTAACATTTCCTACATCTTAATGTTTTTGTCTTCTTTATAATCATTGAGATGTTGGGTTATTCTTTTATTATATTATTACCTATGAATATAATATGTGTACTAAATTACATCGCTAAGGTACTTAAATATTTCTGAATTTTACATAATCCTTACGGGCACTCAACAGTGAAATACAGAACTGTCGCAAAAAATATTCAATAGATGACAACTGCTGCTTTTTTAAGTGTGTTAAAAAATTAAAACAAAACGCTTTTCTGGATTTACCTTCATCGGGAACGCTCAAATCAGAATATTTGTTTATAATTTAGTTTTATCCTGATTGTGTATATGTAAATATTAATGCCTATGAATGTAACTTTAACACGCTGATTAGTGTTATAAAAATAGTTATTTTTTTTACATTCACGCAATATTTCACTAAACAAAATAGCTTCATTAGGAGCGTGCAGTCATCCAGGTACAAATCGGATGCTGTTTAAGAAATTTTTGCAGCTAATTGTACATTGCGATTATTAAATCTAAACAAATAATTGTGTAAGTTAAATAGTATGAAGATCAAGATTTATTCCTTTTGTGTTTGATAAAACTATTTTACATCTCTCTCATTCAGTCTATATATTATGTACATGTATGTGTGTGTGTAGTCAGTAATCGGTACTTACACAAGTTATAACAAACCGTTATTAAATTTACTTTTGAAATATTTAGAAACAGTTCAGAAACACCGCGCTGAAGTACGTCCATTATTCATAGTTAATTATTCAAAATTCATTAATGAATAATGAAATAGTTCACTATTCACTATTCAATGTTAAAAAATGAATAATGAATAATGCAATAGTTTATGTTTCATTAATCAACTTGAAGCGGTGAATAGTGAAATAAAAATTAAAAAATTTGACTGTGACACTATAGCTATATCCCGTATTTCTAAATTCGTCATTTTGGTGTTATCTAACAAATATTCACATTAATATCAGAAAATAGAATAAAAACTCTTTAGATTTATAATTTTATATATTTATTTAGTTTCGGAGGATAAACTAGATGGTTTTCCTAACTACTGTTAACAGAAATTCCTTGGTTCAATGTATGGACGACCTGAACATCTGAATACCAAAACATTCAGCGTGGTCCCAAACCCCACACGAGGAAGGAGATTATCACCCAGGCAAAACAACTTGGGTTGAAAGGGGTTAGCAGGCTGTCGATAGATCGACTGCTAAAGAAGGTGCAGGAAAAGATTTTGGAAGACAGGAAAGCCGTTGGGGATAAAATTGAGGTACATTCGCCGAAGAAAGCCTTTAAAGATGTATATACTACCTGGAAGATGACACCCATTATTGACATGGATGTGCAGACATCCCTTGAGGTTTCTCGGATATCACGGGTGGAACTTACAGAAGATTGGGCATTGTAAGGGGCAAAAGCAATGTGATCACACACTGTACCTTTTTAAAGATTAATCTAACAGGTAAGGCGGATGATGAGAACGAGGGATACTTTCAGTCGGGAAACCAGATTTCACCGCGGACACGGACTTGATTTAAACCCTTGAGGAGATGGATGAAAAGATCGTAGAAAAGATTGCCCACTGGACCTCTGAAAAAACTAGGGAAATGGTGAATACTTCCTCGGTCCAGCGGGGTGTGTATCCCTTTTCGAATGTACCTTTTTTCCTGGTGATTCGGACTTATTCGCCAGCACGAAATCGGGGTGGTTTCATGGGAGGGATGCTACCGTAAAGGTTCCAATACATCTTGTTTTCATGCTCCTTGTGACTTGCGGCGACAGGGGTCATCTTGATAGCGGTGCTAAGTGTATTGTACTGGCGAACAGATCGTCCAGGACATCGATATAGGTGCGCGTGGAGTTGGCTGAAAAGGATTTGAACATTTTCTCTTCCATGGTGCGGCTTCAACGCTCGACAATACTCGACTTCTCTTCGTTCCCGGTGGAGTAGAGCTCGATACCATGCTTTTTAAGCAACTGATATACATGCTTGTTGTAAAAAAAACTCAGTGCCTTTGTTTGTTCATAGCTTGTTGGGCACACGCTTGGAAGGCATCCCGCACCGTCACCCCCTTCTTGTTCTTGAGTGGTATCAGCCAGCCATATTTGGAGAAGACATCGATAACCGATAATCGATAATGCTCAGGATAAATTTATTTCCCTTGTTGTCCCTGGAGAAGGCACTCATATCAACGAGGTCGGCCGCCCAGGTCTCATCCACACCACCCACCGCTACACAGCGTTTCTGAAACGAACTGGTTTGTGCCAATTACGCAGATATCTTATCGGTCCAGCGAACATTTGTTTAACACCCAGACCGAATTGAACTTTGGTACCGATGATGGGTCCGACTATGCTGCAGTCCAAGCGTTCGCGTGTGGTAGGGTTGAGAATGGTGTTAAGCGAGGGCTAGCATAGCTTCGTCACAGATGGAGTTGCGTGCGGTTGAATGTTGGGCATAACAAAGATCGTGGTGATATGCAGCCTGGTCAACTCAATTAATGGGTTTTGATCAAGCTTTCGAAGTGCCACCGGGGAGAAGTCGCTTGCTAAGTTTAGTCCCAGGCCCCGTGAAGTTGTGTCCGGGTAGATGCATAACCATGGATAATCGGTTGATTAGTTTGTTCATGAACCCTGTACCAGTTGTAGCAACAAACTGAGACTTCTTGGCAACGCACACCTTGCAGTTGCCAACCTTTCTCCGTCGCCCGCTGCTGGCCATTGCCTCGTTGGTGTTAACTGTGTCCGCCTTCCTACAAAATTTCACGCAGAAAATCATCGTTATTTTATTTCAATAAATGAACGTTGAAGACATTTCCTAGTGCCAACGCCCCCACGAGGAGTAATCACTAAATCCTACCGCAGCGGGCGATCAGAGGGTTGATCATTGGGAAGTCGGACTGTGGTAAGACGACGCTGCTGAACAATCTATTCTTGCGAGATGGATGGCTACGACTACAATCTATTGTACGTCTTCGGAAAATCGCTTCACCAACCTATCTTCCAGCTGTTGGAGCAAGCGCTGGGTAAAAGCTTCTCTAAAGTAGATATCCGAGACCTCGTGGAAGGGCAAGTCACTCTACTCGTTGATCGATGTGGTCAACACCTTACACCACCACGACACCGAGTGGTATCGACCACTTTTTTCTTCGAGCATGGAAGCGATGTACTAGACCCCCGAGAACTTGATCCCAGCCGGAAGAACCTCATGATGTTTGACGACTTGATGCTGAGCAAACAGAATACGTGTAAAGACTACTACGTACGCAGTCGCCAAAACAACGTCGATTGTTTCTACCTGTGCCAGAACTACTTCACACTGCCCCGCCAGTCGATCCGGGAAAAATGGCAACCTCCCTGCCATTTCCAACAGGACGCTAAGAATCTTGACCACATCCGACGCGATCACTGCAACGATCTCATCAAGGAACAGTTTGACGCTCTGTGTAGGCATTGCTAGTCCAAGCCCTATGGATTTGTAACCATCAATTTTACAAGCATAAAGGCAAATGGAAATATCGATGCAAATTAAACGAGTTCTATGAGGTATAAGATAAAGACAAGACAAGACAAGTTTATTAATGGTTTATTAAGAATGGATCAGTTCGAAAATCTCTTAATGAAACTGAAATATGCAGAATATCTGGACACAGAGGAACTCCCAGTCCTGCAAGTTCGAATTGCCCTGTAAATGCAAGTTTGAGTGGGTTTCCAGTCGATATGAGGAGCAAACGTTGAAAATGCGGTTGCGTGATCATTCGCCCTATCTATAGCGGTGGAGGTGATTTCAACGCATGGAACTCCGCCATTATGGTAAGGTCGAGCGATTTTCTTAACCCCAATGCCCTGCCAAGACGATTCGAGGCCACCAGTGCACATACCGATGACACTCGAAGAAAAGGGATCCATATCAGCTGTGTAATACCTTCATGTGCAATTCATCGATTAGGGGCGTCAACACCAACGCTTAGGGGCGTTCAACAGCATTCGATCCTATTAAATAAATGAAGTTTATCATTGTTATCGACCCTAAGCGGCGTGAGGCACTTGCCAGGGAGTTGCAAGACACCAAGCGGAAGATTCAAGCAAGTATTATGCAGCATCGCCTCGACAAGATTGGACTTATCCGGGACCTTTACAAGGTGTTCAAGCCTGTGGTTGAGGCTCAGCGAGAGGCAGATTCACAGATCACCAAAAAGATCGCAGACCTTCCTGCAACAGTACAAGCCCTCCCTCCTCCACCGCCCGAGTTTGCCGACCCACTACCCATTGCACCACCTACAGACAACATCCTCGGACCTAGAGCACAGCAGTATTTTCAGCTCAGTATGACTACAGCCCTTGGATGGTGTAAACTCCCAAAAAAACGTGTATGGTGTAATGGTGTATGGTATATGGTGCAATGGTGTAAGGTGTATGGTGCTATGGTGTATGGTGTAAAGGGAATGGTGTAATGGTGTTTGAGGAATGGTGTGCCTTGTGTAACGTGCGATCGGGAATTGTTTGAATGATGGTGTACGACGTTTCATTGGTTGAAATGAAGTTCTTTTTATTTTATTTTTTCGAATTGTAAACATAAACAATAATAATAATCTTAATATTTGTAATTTAATTGCATTATGGGTAATTTTGGATCATGTAGATAGAATGGGGAAATGGTGTATGGTGCTAAGGTGTAACGTGTATGGTGTAATGGTACAAGACCGATTGTGGTTTCCGAATACGACCAGTGTGATTCTACAAGTGTTACCCAAACCTAGCCTTTCAGACCGGAGGAGAATTTAGGTCCTCTGTAACCCCTGTAATGGTCATTGCGGCAAATATTGTTTATTCTCAGTTTATTTTTTAATCAATAAGCTTTGATTTGGTGTATAAATTTTTCCTTTACATAGGTGCTGAAGGGTTGCAGCAGTCCATTCCATTATTGAAAATAAGCTATTTCTTATTTTTCACGCGTATTTCAATATTTCGATCCTTCGTAACTCCTCTAATATGCGTTGCGGAACATATTGACCATACACACTATTGTTCCTCTCTTAATAAGCTTTCGAATGATGTGTAAGGTATATCTGTAATTAGAGGCTGAATGGTCACAAAGTGCATTCCATTATTCAAAATATCTATTTCATTATTCAAAATTGGCTATTTCTTCACGCGTATTTGGCATTTAGGTCCTCCGTAACATCTCTAATGGTCATTGCGGCACATATTGTGTATACTCAGTTTATTCGCTATCTGGGTTTATAAATATTTCCTAAATTAGGGGTTGACGTGTTGCAGCAGCCATTCCATTATTCAAAATAAGCTATTTTTTAATGTTAATTTCGATATTTATGTCCTTCGTTACTCCCCCTAATATGCGTTGCGGAACATATAGCCTGCTATATACCTTTTGTTTCTCTCTAAATAAGCTTTCGACTGAGGTTTTATTTATATCTATAATTAGGAGTTGAAGGGTCAGAGAAGTCCATTCATTATTCAAAATATCCATTTCATTATTCAAAATTGGCTATTTCTAAATTTTCACGCGTATTTTGGCATTAGGTCCTCCGTAACACCTCTAATGGGCATTGCTGCACAATCGACTTATTGTTATTATAATCACAGGATGAAAAATAACAAAGTTCCAGTGAAAATAAAAAAAAGACGACGTACATTATTTTAATTTCTATATATATGTTCTGGTATTCAGGTCGTCCAAACATTGAACCAAGGAATTTCTGTTAAAAGTAGTTAGGAAAACCATCTAGTTCTATCCTCCGAAACTAAATAAATAAATAAAATTATCAATCTAAAGAGTTTTTATTCTATTTTCTGATATCAATTTAAATATTTGTTAGATATCACCCAAATGACGAATTTAGAAATACGGGATATAGCAATATCATAGTGTCACAGTCATTTTTTTTTGTTTTTTTATTTCGCTATTCACCGCATTCAAAGTTGAATAATGAAACATAAACTATTTCATTATTCATTATTTATTTTTAACATTGAATAGTGAATAGTGAACTATTTCATTATTCATTATTGAATTTTGAATAAAGAACTATGGAATAATGGACTTACTTCGGCGCGGTTTCAGAAACTAGAATCTCAACTTCATCCGCCAAAGTAGATCTTAGATGGATTTTGATATATTTTGTTTGTGTCCAATTTGCTCAAAAAGCTCACCTCGGATAAAAGTATTTATACATCTTGGCTTTCAATTTTTGTTAGTTTTCCTGATGGGTGATCTTTCAGAAAAAGCAGAAAATAATAAAAACATCGCACAAATTAAAAATTTTACTGAGTTTGCCTTGAATGTAAAACTTTTTACCTACCATCTGAGTGTTTTGACAGGTGGCAAATTTATTTCCGTTCTACAAAGCCGTTTTTTCTCCAATATCGACTGTATTTCTGTGTTTTGACGTCTATTGATGCTTGCTGAAGTGGCGCTAAATGAATTGTATGGTCTTTCAAATAATATGTCCATAAAGTATACTATTCTTTTCAATTCTCGTATTAGCTTGCATAATATCTTCTCCATCATCGATGTTCAAAACGCAACTAGAAATAAGGTGGTCAACGATGCTCGGATCAAAATCTGTATGAAATATAATGTCGTTCAATATGTTTGTAAATGCCATCCTTGCAGTCCATCTAAAACATAATGTTAATCTACATATAACTGAGTATATCAAATTACATTGCAAGTGTGAATTTAAAGTGTCTACAAACGACAGATACTGTTACTGGGATGTACAATACCTCGTGATGTGTAAGACGTGTTTCCAATAAATGAATAAATAGGTGTTTACCTTTTTGTTGAGCTTATTTCTCAAACCGAAACATAGCGATTCTAGATTCTGTCGTCGGCGTCGTCATCGATGATAGCGTCGGCGGATTCAACATTTAGGTTCAGACTATGGTTTAAACACCAATTACTTTGCCAAACCTACATGGAGAGTTATGGAATCTGGACAGAATTTTGATAATGACCAAAAGACAGTATTCAGAGCAAAAGTTTGAAAATATCTATTTCTATTTCCGTTCTTTACTGATATAAGATTGAGTTTTTTTACAGTCAATATTAATATTAGGTTTAAGGTTAAAGTTTACAGTCATCAATAACATTGTCAAACCTTCATTCTTATTGATGAAAGGAGTAGGTCCGGTAAGGGCCGATTATGGCCTCAAATTTCAAGTTCATCTGATGAAAGATTTTTTGACACTTTTTAAACACTTATTATAAGTGTCTATTTCAGTTGAATCAATAAGTTTATGTGAAAGATTTTTACTGATTTAGTCATTAAAAACGCTCCGATTCAAGCTTAAATATGAAAATTATATCAAATATGCCAAAATGTCACTTTTCAGATGGTTTTGTCAAAAATGAAAGTGGCCGCATCCGTGTTCATCCTCAACCTTTATATATGTTATGTATTATCATCAAATATAACTAACATTTCAATATTAAGAATGAACACAAACCCAGCCACTTTCATTTAAGACGGAATCCGTCAAAAATTTAACTTAAATGCTAAAATTGTGAAGATTTCAGTAATTTAGCATGAGTTAATGATGCTAGTTCCAGATATATGTGCATTGTTTTGTCAAAAATAGCCCATCTTTATGTAGCAGAGGCATTCTACTTTCCAATGATAACTAACAATTTACATTTTAACAATTTTGTAAAACTACTATATTTTGGGGCCAAAAAGGGGTCTAACTGAACCTACTACTTTGGACAGAAGCTTGTTTATGACTAAAAGACTGACTGTATCCAGAACCAAGTTAAAAAAAAATAGTTATTTTAATTTTTGCGTATTTTACTGATAAATTTACTTATTTATTTATTACAGTTAACAAACACAAACAGTCTGGGGTTAAGGTTTGTTATTCATCAATTACTTTGTCACACCTTCATAGAGTTTCATGAAAATTTGGCAGACGTTTTAGTGATTTGAAATAAGCCTTCGAAAATATATTTTCTCATTATGGTTTTTTAGAGCTACTAAGTTTTATACATTTAACATGTATAGACAGTCTGGTAAACAATTCTGTTTTACATGATAAATTTGTTAACCTTTATATATTGTTTTGAAACTTGGACAGAGGCTTATTGTCAAGACCAAGAAATAGCACCTAATGCGGCGTTCACACAGTGCCGATTATTGCTCCCGTTTGAGATCAGATAGCACTAAGACACGAAAAGTTAAAAAGTCGGATAACTATCATCATTGATCTGGAATCTCCTAACACTGGCTTAACGAAGTCGTATATGTTCGTAACAGATTCCTACTGATCGGGAATGGTCTGTAGAGGTCGGTCAAGCGGTCAAGCTGGATGATTGAGTCCAGATTGCATCCACATCTTGCCGAATGCGCACCGTCTTTGTCGAAACCGTTCCGAAATAGTCCCGTTATCAATACGACATTTGGCAATGATACCCACGTCAGAGTCCCGACAATCACAGAACACAATACGTACGACGGAGTCCAAGGCAAAGCCGTATGGAATGCGGTACAGCAGACTGTGATAGGATTGCGTTCCGACATCACCTGATCATCCCACATATTGCGACAGTTTTTCTAACGGTTATCTCCCGTCACCGTCAGTTCACTGTCTGATCAATGTCTTATTCCTGTGGATCACATCGGTAGAATCGGGACGCCGTTGGGAGATTCGGTCGATTTGTACCATGCGAAAAATATAAAAAACAAGATTATCGGGACAAATTCGGTTGGGAAACGGCTAAATATGGGACTCTTCCTGAAAAATATCTTATTGTTGTCACGATTCAATGAACATTTTTACAAGTTTTGATAAAAGTTTAAATTTCCAGCCACAATTCAAAGGATCTTGATCAGACTTTTGACAAACTTTAATCGGGAATGGTTTCTGTCAAAGACGGCATGTAAAATCGTGAATATGTGACCCCAGCTTATCGAAAACGTTTGCATTGTTTTTAAAATCTGTATCTACTGATAAATAGACTCACTTGTTTAAGTCAACATTGTACTTTTGTAATGACAGCAGATGAGATGATCCCAGGTGAGAAAACAGCATAGGGTTCTGTGGAACCCCTAGCGAATTTTAGAAATATCTGCTTATTCAAATTGGATAGATAATTACTTTTGTTTATTTCTCTAAGCTGTTAAAAGATCAAAAAGGTTTGTGTAAGGAACTAAGGTCCATAGTTGACCATTTAATATTCAGTGGGGTGGGGATTTATTGCTGATAGAATATCCATTCTTACACAGGCTGTTAGTACGGCTCATTTATTCAGCGCGATAATTATTTTCACTTTTTGTACACACCTTTTTCCTGCAAAGTCATGCATTTTGTAGGACAACATTTTAATTTCAATCCGATGCATGTCGTGGAAAAGGTTATTTTTACATTTAATACCAGCCCAGACTTTTCATTTCCGACATCACCCGCTTGTGTGACTACGGAATAGAAGTATGGTCACTCAGATCTTTTTCCGATCTGTCGTAAAACCCATGCCAAAGTAAGCCATCCGTTTGGCTGTGTGGGGTTTACACGTAATCATTTTAATCTCGAATGGCCTCAATTACAGGGTCCTACCTATTGTATTTATTGCCAATTTGTTCTCGTCCGGAAAATGCATGAAAAATTTGCCCCTGGACGTTTATCAACCGACAATAAATCAATCATTTTCAAAAGCCTTTGTTCACCTATTGTATTAGCAAACGTTATCGTGACATCTTTTAAGAATTCTCAAAGGTCTCCAAATCAATAGAACGGTTTA
>NW_027269146.1:0-34130 GCF_963676685.1 Mytilus edulis
CAACATCACTTGACGACTTTTTTTTAAAACAAAATCACAAACCCCTGAAGACAATACAAAACCATCAATTGTAGGAAATAGAGCTTCTTATAATATTCCCTTTTGGGTACAAACTAACTTATTATTGTTAGCGGCGTTCTTCGTTGCCAAAAATAACAAAAAAACCAGACTTTTCATTTTTGTAATCAAAATGCCTTTAAAAGCAATTTAACATCTAGCGCTAAATAACGTTAATATTGATTCATTTATAGGGTCTTTGCATCGGAACTAAACACATTTTATTATTAATAAACCAGATGTTGGCATGACACGGGTTATGTTCTTCTCATGGTTTATTCCTTGAATGCCAACATCCTTTGATCTACCGACAATTTACCTGTAAATTATGTTGGCGTTCATTCTTAATGGTAACTGTGAGCATCAACACGAATCCGATGCTAGAAAACTCAGTATTTTTACCTTTTAATATCAGCTATGTTTTAAACATTTCCTATCTGTATATATTTCTAGGATTTAGTGCTTGTGCATAATAAAACGGACTTATCCTGCTCGAAATCCCACTGCCACCTCCTCGTTGGTGAGCAGGGGACTTAGACTAACGGAAGGGGTACTTATACTTGTAAAAATTGAACAAATAAATGAATAAAAAAGTATTATTATCACGTATTTTACCTGGGTTTACCTGAGTTTACCTGTCAAAAAAATGCGCGCAAATGTAATCAAAAGCTGCGCGCAAACGTAATGATTTTTGCGCGCAAATGTAATGGTAATGCGCGCAAACGTAATGCACCGTTCAAGGAATAGGTGCAAGTAGTTAACACAACAAAAGTACATGCTTATCAAAACAATCATACTAACTAAACAGATAGGTAAATTACAGGTAGCTTAATCTAGTTCATGTTTGTTAAGTTGTTAAAAATCATAATTTGCTGCTTCTTCTTGAACAAAAATTGATTCTCTGGAAATGAAAACTTTGAAAAGTGTTGCATCACAAAGTTTATATTCGCATATTGTTAGGAATCCCAGTTGGCACAAATTCTACAATCGAATTGTGAATCAATTGTTACACTATGTTGACTGCTCTTTTCCTTTAATGTCACTGACTTTTACCTATTGTGTCTTTTAGTTTTATTAAGTTTAATGAGATTTAATGCAACTTGCATACAAATGAAAATATGCAGCTAGCTGTAAAACTAGGTTTATTCATTATACAAAATGTCCTTTTTTAAAGTTTTTCCATTTACTGTAAATCTTGGCCAGGGTGCCGCAATATCACCGTGCGCAACGTCCCAGTGTGTCCAGATTGACACCCCTTTTATTTTACTGTCAATGCAGATGGGATTTGTTTTTGTGGGGATGAGAGAAAAAGTGTTTTTGGCTTTTTCAAAGAAGACAGAAAACTTTTGTGCACTTAAGTCTCGTATAGTCTATCCACTGCATGCCTGGGCAATTTGGGTTCCCCTCCAAAATCCCGGATTCACGCTACCCTTGTCGTTTCTGGCAGAAAATCAGTAAGTGTATACATGCTACATGTATGTGTAAAAAATACTTGTGTAGTCTACTTGTTCAAAAATAAAAACGAACAATGATGTTTCAACAGTTTATCTGCTATGATCAGAAACAACCCTCCGAACTAGGCGATTCGGGTACCCCGACGTTATACAAAATGAGACCCGAGTTTTGCGGATTTATCGTGATTTTTTTCATATTTTTCCCAATTTTGTCTTCCATCGATACAATGAATTGTATCATACTAGACATCTACTTCGTTTTGTGAATATGTATTCGATGCAATCTCTATCATCAGTTTAAACATTACATCCGCGTATGTCGATTCTTTGAAAGTTACGGACATCTCTATTGGTATGATGAAAAAAGTTACGGACAAGTTGTGTTGCAGTTACGGACAGCCTAAGTGTTTGTTAAAATCGTGCTGTGATCGTTATTTTGTAGAATTTATCACCTTTCCAGTTTAGGGGTTTCCCTAAACGATTAATACAACTTTTAAATTCAGTTGTTTAATTGATGCATTCGTGGTATTGTTATTCTATAGAAGAAAAGTATCTAACCGACGCAAGGCAGCTCCATCTGGGCTGTGGGTAACTTAAGTTACCCACAGCCGTTTAAGCACAGTGATTACTATTTTTTTTGTTCAGTTTGTTCATGATATTTTTTTTGGTTATAAAAATTTCACCCTTTTTTATTGTAAGTGATTCGTAAAATAACATTGTTAAGTTGTTTGTCTTGTTCGCAACTCATCGAATTCTTGTTACCCTATTTCATGAATTTTCTTATAAATATTTATAATGATATGGAACTAAACAAATCTCTTCTAATCTTTATTTAGTTTGAAATAATTGTAGTAAACTTAAATTTCATTCAAATTTTTAATATTTTTTATGTAATTAACATATTTATTCAAACATATTTTTTGATTAAAAGTAATAAAAGGTTTTAATTTTTCTTTCTTTCTTTAAAATTCGTAATAATTGTAACCCTTTGGCTAACTCCATATGAGAAAGTGAAATGTTGCAATTCTATAAGTTCAGTATATATATAATTATCTTTAACATTTAAATAGTTATAAAAACACTTATTGTTATTATATAAATATCTATTGAAATATTTTTGTTGGCATTCAAGGAATAGGTAAGATATAAAATGTTGGCATTCGAGGAAGACACCCTTCTCATATATGTTATGATGGTATGATACTAAACCCCTCACGGGAGGATTGTGCCTGATATTCATATGATGAAGACATAATTTTTCAATCAGTTTAATTGAAGTCTGGAGCTGGCATGTCAGTTAAGTGCTAGTAGTCTGATGTTATTTATGTATTATTGTCATTTTGTTTATTTTCTTTGGTTACATCTTCTGACATCAGACTCGGACTTCTCTTGAACTGAATTTTTAATGTGCGTATTATTATGCGTTTACTTTCTGCATTGGCTAGAGGTTCAATTTTATGATGATATCAACATATGTAAAAAAAAAAAAAAAGAAAAAAAAAGTAAAATGTTTAGATTAAAATACGGACTCTGTTTTTTTACTTTCAGGTAAGATTTGACAACTATAAGATTTTAACCCTTTGAATGAAAATTAAAAAAGAAAAACACACAAAAAACTAGTCTTTAAATGTGAACCACATATCATATGTGGTTCTACTAGATCGGAACAAATTTGAGCAACATGATGGGTACCACATATAGAGCAGGGACTGTTCATAGCCGGATTTTGGTAATGTTCGTGTTGCTCTGTTCGTTATTGTTGTACCTTTGTGTTTGCTTTTGTATTGTCGGATTGAAATGAACCTTATTATAAAAAGTACCTAATGGCATTATGTGTCTCGTGTTTCTTTTTATTTTTATATGAGCGATTTTTGGACTTTTAATAGCCAGAACATTAAATGTTTCATTTCTATTAACAAAAAATCTCATTTTTTTTATACAAACCTTCTGATCCACTGGATTCAGTGAATCTTTCATGTGTTTTTCAATGCGGAAGTATGCACGATAAATGTACCTTAGTTGTGCTAGCAGATATTTTTGTTCTTTATCTATTCTAAGTTGTAAGAAGTAACAGACGAAAGATACCCACATTAACTGCATGAAAAGAGAAACCAACAGTGGGAAGTCAGCGGAAGTGTAGAAACCAGGAAAATCAAAGAAACATACCAAACAATTTTTGTATAACATGAAAAGAAGAATAGTTACGACAACATAATCTTTATAATTTATGTAGGTAGAACTATAATCATGCTCTCGCATCCACCATATCGTTAAATTCCGAGAGCCGACAGTAAATGAAGTTCGGTAAACATTGAAACTTCGAAGAATTCCCGCGGGTTCGTTAATCTTCAAAGGAATGACTTGAACATAACCACTTGCAATACTTTCTTATTTATGCAATAATCCTCTATCAAGGAAATCATGACAGAAAGCACAAGCTCTGGTATTAGGGATAACTGGGGGAATATATACTCCTCTATGTAGGCGCTAATAAATGTTGAAATACAGAAATGGAAGGTTGATAATTTGAAATTGATATCTTTTGGCCGTTAAGTTTAATAGTCACTCCATACTAATCCCAAAACGGGCCGTCACTAAGTCTTACAGCTACCCACTTGTCCCCAAAATAGACCATCGAGAATTAGGAAATCTTGCCGGACTTAATCCAATTAGTACAGAAAATAGACTGTCAGACATTAGCGCTATCTCAGACTAAGACTTCACTTATATATGTTGAAAAAGTGTAGGATTCTTAAAGAAGAAATTTTATTAAAATCAATGATGGAGGGAAGCAACATCAGAAAAGCTTGAGGAATGCAAATTTTGAAGAGAACGCCTGGCATTCAATCATCAACATTTACTAGTACAACGACATGGTAAATGGTTCAGCAATCGATCATCAAATATTATAACAAATATAACCAACATCTTATATGCAACCCCTCCCCCCCCCCAATTTTTTTTTTACAAAAATTACAAAATAAAATGCCAATGCGTTGCCAAGTTTGTCTTTGAATATAATTTTGGTATTTCCTGCCTCTCATTCAAAAATGAAAAATAAAAATAAAATGAAATTGACGGGCCCATATGTATATATTTTATATTTATTCAATCAATTGGTATACTCGTTTCCGGATACAGCCATACGGTGTAAAAACCTATTCAGATTATATCCTGTTTCACTGCAACACGGAAGTAATTGTAATTTATAATGGACAAAAGGTATACACAAAGTATGCATTTAAAGTTTCCTAATTTTCAAGTGTAGAAACTTGATTTAACATGTATTTATCAATGAGAAATATATTTAAAAACCGAACGAGATATAATAATTTGAAAAGGAAGCCCCTAATAGATACGCAAATAATGTACACAATAAGTAACAGATTTAAATACACAAATAATCATCAATTGAAATGTCCTATAAAATTTATGTATTTTGTATACATAAAGGACTATATTAACGACTACTGTAGTTGTTTGTGTAGGGGTTCGGATATCATCGAATACAGGAGTCGTTTATCTTATTGTCGTAAATAATAATTTTGTATCGTAAGTGCACGGATCTGGGATAGAATAACGCACACAATTGTCGTCATATGAGCTTTTATTATATTTTTACAATTGAAAGATATAATGTTCTAATGAATTCCCGAGGATGAATTCTTGGAATGAATGATTTTCACCAATTCCCCCTCATTATATTTCAGCTATCCAATATCATATTTGACAGTTGAGGTAAATCATATAAATTAATGTTTAATAAATATCTGTGACAAATGATGAGAAACTGTTCTGCTCTCGAAAGACTTTAAATATGAAAAGGAAATTGACAATTATGATGCTTTTAAAATAAAATATGCTAGAAAACGTGACAAATTATAAATAAATGAACGCAAATCTTCCATTAGTTTATACTGGATATCGACATGCCTTATTTACAGCAATATTTGATTGTGCTAAAGGCAATACCGACATGTCTCTAAAACACGACAATTTAGCCCAGGAGATGTTGTTTCACAATGTGTTTGACTTTGAAAGGAGAACCGAGATATGGTTGATTGATTAAAGTGCGAAACGATAAAATGTTAGAGTGAGATATTTTTTTGCAGATTGTTTTGGCCATAATGGACTTCTATCAAACTGTTTTATCGGTTTCGAAGAAATCCAATATAAAACTTTAAAAAAAAAGTTACCCAGTTTTGTCATATTTTAAAATGTAAAAAAAACACGTTATTCGTCAAATTTACATTTATTTTCATTTGCCAGGCATAACTATCAACGACAGCTACTTTTGTATAAATCATGCATTTTTTGCTGGTGTTAACTGGGGGACCAAACGTCCGTCCTACACTAATAAAATCAACCCAGTTGTTGTTAAAAATCATCAAAGATACAAGGCTTATAACGCATTTCATCTTCATAGAAGCGGTTGCACCTGAATCGAAACAGTTGAATTCGAATACATTGTTAAAAAAAATTATAACTAAAAAAAACCGTAAGTTGTACCAAATACGGGTCCGGGATAAAACTTTAGAGCTCGTAAGAATCATTGACTAATAAACCAACGTGTTAATGATAGTCCATGTTAACGCATAAAGTGCTGACTACTGGGCTGTTGATACCATCGGAACAAACACATTCTCCAGCAGTGACATCGACTGAGTTGTTGTAAAACTGAATCGAAGATACAACGTTTATTATTTGGTAAGCCGCAAGTGGCACTCGAATCAAAACAGTTGAAAGGTCAAATAAAATGCGAAGTTGAAGAGTATTACAAACTGAAAATTCCGAAAAGATGTACCAAAAAAATATATATGACAATCTATGACTGATGGTAGAAAACATTTGTGCATCGAATAACTCAAGACTTTATAAGTAGTAAGTTAACAAAATACGAAACATCTCAATGATGTTACATATTAGCACACAAATACTGACTACTTGGCTGCTGATACCCGTATGGATGAAACGTTTAGCATCAAGGGCATCTCAAACATTTATAAACTGACTCGCACAATATTAAATCGTTTTTTGATTATGCAATGTTGTATGAGTGGTCGTCAATCATTATATTTGCAAAAAATACTCACTTCTTTATAATTGTATGCTTTATAAACCAAACATAAGAATGGATAACATCTTTCATATTCCTGACTTGGTACAGGCATTTTCTATGTAGAAAAGGATGGATTGAACTTAGTTTTATAGCTAGCTAAACCTCTCACTTGAATCAGAGTCTTATACAATTCTATATATTAACAACGATATGTGAACAAAACAAACAGACATAATTGATAAGAAGGTAAAACAATAGGGGCTTGTGTTTTAATCTTAGTCACTATGAAACCAAACAAATATGTAACAAAGAAACACAAAAATGCATATAGACAAAGGACATTAGCAAAAATAAAAGACAAGAATACTACACTCCAGACGAGCGTTTCATCTACAAAAGTGACGCTCGAATCAAAAACAAGTTAGAAGAGCCAATTAAAGTACGAAGTTGAACAGCATTTAGGACCAAAAATTCCCAAAAGTTTTGCCAAATACAGCTATGGTAATCTCTTCTTGAGGTAGAAAAAGCCTTAGTATCTAGAAATTAAAGTGTTGTAAACAGTTAATTCATAATAATGACCATATTAATGATAATAATGAAGAAATATCCATAAAGCCAAATAAAAGAATACTATAATACGTTATTAAGATGATAAAAATCGTCACTACTTGTAATCTATACTTCAAGACCGTCGTGTATTATTTGTTAAGTTGATACGTAATATCTAACATTCCAATATGACGTGCAGCTGCTTCTTTCGCTTTGTGAACAAACACATGCTCTAAATCCAATAAAATTTGTTTGCACATGCGTATAATGACTTCTTCAGAATAATGGATTTTATCAAATTACCATGCAATTAATATATTTCCTTAACATTAAAACACTTTCAAACTCTGAAATGGTGCACCTGATGTTACTAATTCATTTATTATGACTGTAATGTGTTGCATTCCGAAATTGACATATTTGACCTAGATACGACAACCGTTCATGCTGGCTGTTCAAACTCCTCCCTCTGAAAAATCACAGTGCCAACCGTTTGATGCTTTAAAAACAAAAAAAAGGGAGATTCATGGAAGAGCCTACACAAAAGCGTTTACACTTATGCTTATCGATGCAGGCTATACTTTATTGTAGTTTTAACATGGGTAGGCATTATATTCATGTTATTTTAGCCCTCAAAATCGCTCAGGCAAAAATAATCACGAATATAATGCCTACCCATGTTAAAACTACAATAAAGTATAGCTTGAATCAATTAGTTCTTAAACATGGTCTTGGTAATTTCCGATGACCATATTTTAGAAAAAGGACGAGACGCACTTTTGACATACCCCTTGTTCATCACATTTCTACTCAGACGCCGGTGAGTTTTACAAAGGTCTGAGTAGCAGCTGCAGGCTCTTGGATACCGAATAAGTTGGGAAATGTGTATCCCATATGTAAGTGAAGTTATTATTTTGCTACTAAGTTGGAGGAAATTGATAATTTCAAAGTTATAATCTTCTAGTTTGTCATAGATTCTGGTACTGATATGATCGTTTATATCAAATTCGAGATATAAGTCTAAAATGATGCAGAGGAAGCCGTGTCTGTTTTTTTTTTTTATAAATTCTAGTTCGGGGGGATATCTTAACGGAACTATGTGTATAAAAATCATTCTAGCGACAGACGTTCAACTAAAAACTTCAAGCTTTTATTATATACTTTGTATCTGACGAAGTTCGGCATCAATACCCCGAGACGTGCCTTCCACAAACTTGTCTAACACGGTTTTCAATATATCGTCTTTGATGAAAAGGCTTCCATACGACGAAAGACTCTTTTGTATTGTATAACCATGTTTTGGTCTTTTGCATTCTGAAAAAATTAAATGAACATTTTATAAATTTGTAGAATCGGCAGTGTTTGTCTAGATTAACACCCAATACAAACAAACAATTAAAATACAAGGATCTATAATACTTAGAAGCGATGTGACCAAAGAGGACACGGAAGAATAGCCAACACCATTCAAAAATATTGCATCAGGGACACTATAAAAATTGATGAACTAAATATCGTTTATGTTATTCAATTTCTGGCGTGGATGGTAAATTGTTATTTCTGGAGGGAATCATCGGCTTAGTAGCCAATACTTCGGTATTGGTATAGACATTGTATTACCAAAATTTGCTGTTACAAATATTTGAAATTATTTCAAATTAAAAAGAAATATTGCCCTTATGCAAAGCTCCGATTTCCTATCCGGCTTTTACTGTTTTTTTTGGTTGGAAGCTCTTCGTGTTCTTATTAAGTTTTGGCTTTTCTAGGATTTTGGATTCGATGATCACTGAAAAGATATTTGTTTTCGAAATGCACATCGGGTGCAGAATAATTGGTTCCATTAATGTTATTATCGACGGCATTTAAGAAATGTATGAAACTGGTGTGAAGTTAAATAATTCGGGTTACATTTTTACAAAAAGAAAAAAAATAAGATTGAAAGGAAAAATTTTATGTTGACATAATTCATATGGTAAACAAAATACATATTGCAGTGCTATATAACGACGGTACAACTATTGGTGGGTTAAAAGTTTTATCCTCAACCTTTAAATTTCTCTGATTTCTCCATACTCTTTATATCAAAACAAGAAAAAGTCTTGACTGAATAAAAATTTCTGAATTATGTCTATGGTATTGTTTTTTTTCTCTTGAATAATGCGGTAATTCTTCAAGAAAAATATACTATTTATTATCTGCAGTTTGTGGCAATATTAAACGAACTACAGTAACAAAGAAAAGTCAAACCAATTGTATTCGGGTCCACATAGGGAAGTGACAAAATATGCAGTGGTATATTTCATATCTTCATTGATGCATTAAACATTTAAAACCCATAAAATGAAACGAACGGAAGTAACTTAATATTACCAACGTCGCAATTTCTCGGAAAGATTACTAGAAATCTCACACGAAAACGAAACTGCTATTGTTTTACATTTGTAAGAGTAAATCATTGTATTTCTTACATTTCATTTAATTTCATTTCACAGATTGTATTTGAATAGTTTTCTGTTTAGAACAAAGCGTTTTATATGATAAGATAAAGTTGACGTATATTAAGGCCTTTACTGGTCATTGAAACCGCTAGCTATTCATCTTTATCATTACTTTTCAGGTTAACTTGTAACGTGTTAAATACAAGGACGCTTATTATGGGCTATGCATATAATATTGTTTAAGAGGGTGTCCTTGTTAGCCAGCCTTGTTATAAGAACAAGGATTTTTAACAAGGACACACATTTAATTAAAATTACATATTTCCCTAAATCAAGGAAATACATATCTTCAGATTTTATCAAAAATGATTTAATTCTTCTTATGTTCATACAAAGTCCAAAAATTAAAGATTACATAAAGGAAAAGATGTTTTTGTTAAAATTCCCTAAAACATAAGGAAACATTAGAAAACATTCTCGTTACCATTGTTTAATATACAAAAAAAAAAAAGGAACTGCCTCATTACCGGTTCCTATTCTTCAGTAGTAATAGCATCATTGATTGTTAAATTAGCATTAAAAAAAAGTGAAGATTTTATTTTGTTTCGAATAAAGAAATGCTTGCCATGAATAAAGTTCTATCATGTTCAGTACTACAATGAAAATTTACCTAACATGCCATTGCATATAAGATAATAATCATCACCTGAAGTGAACGAATTTTTACCTGTAAACAAGCTTTAGTAACCATGTCGCCTGAAGTTTTCAAGATATATGTTTATGGCTCAGAATGGTTTTATCTGCAATGAAATGCAGGGTATTTCCTGCAACTGTCAAAATCAATGGAATATTTTTATACCTTTTTGTACGAAACTGGATGTAACGTACTATTATTTGGTGGTGTTAAACCTTTCAAGGGACCCCCCCCCCGTATAGGTCATGTTATTTTTCCTTTTCGGAATTATTATGAAATTTAAACATGACACTCGCATGACTCCACGGTATAGCCATGGTTAAATTATTTTGTGCATGACGCTTTAACTTCTAAACTTCCTGTGAGAAAAAAAAGAGAGAATATTTAGTTTAAACGTTTGCATGCTTATAAGTTAAGATTTTTTGGCGGGACTTAAGGTATTTTTTTTTAAAGGAAATACTTAGTTTTAAGAATTTTCATGCAGTCCACTTCTCGCTTAAGTTAAGTGTGAAGTGTATCAAGTATTTACTTGGAAAACTTCAGTAATATATGCATATGGATCCTTGTATTTTATGACTTTATGTAAAAATCCGACCATGCAATATTTATTTTGAATCGGTTTTACTCTTATTCATAAGTAAGTTTCATGATACATTAATAGACTTCAAGTGATATTTAACTTATTTTGTATTCAATTTTATCAAATAAGAAGGTAGTATTACAATGTCAGTTTAAGTATCAGGTATATCAAGTACAAAGTACAAACAAGCAGACATTAGATCGAAAATATTCATAATTGTATAGGCCTATACATTCCTGAAACCAAACGTAATTCATCGCAACATTACTGTTGACGGCTTTTTTGAATCAATATTACAAATCTTAAATTTTTTTTATATAAAATTGGTATCTTTAGACACATTATTTGAACTGTACATGAAAGACGATATAGAGCTTTACCTCCGATACAGTTTTGGTTTTGATTAAATTACTGATAACATCATTTTGATTGACAACGTATTTGTTAATTATGGAGATTGCATTTCTGAAAGACGATCGGTATTCCTATGAGAACTAGACGTACTCCTCTTCTTGAAGCTATTTCCTTTATTCATATGAAGTACACTTCAGACAGGAGTTTCTAAGAACAAATGAAAGGAAGCTAAAAGAGGGACGAAAGATACCAGAGGGACATTCAAACTCATAGATCGAAATAAACTGACAACGCCATGGCTAAAAAAGAAAAAGACAAATAGACAAATGATAGTAAACAATTCGGTAGGTCAAATTCGTGAAAAGGGAAGGGGATTGTAGTTATGACGTAAGGAACATATATATTCGATATCATCTGCGAAACGGATATTCCATCACGGTAAACCAATTCGTGATGGCGTCCGTAAAATTTACGAAGGTATGATTTCAACTTCACCATTTGGAACTCTTGGTTAAATAATTTCATTGTGAGTAGCAACCCTCTATCAAGTAAATCATGATAGGAAATACAAGTCTGGGAATATCGTATCAATTATTGGGAGATATATAATCCGTATGCAGGCGCTGCTGTAATGTTGCTACATAGAACAGTTCATATTTGGGAAGCTGAAATCATGTCTTTTGTCGTAAAGTTTTGTTTTCAACCGACCCTTATTGTAAATTTCTAGATGTAAGTCAAGATATGAGGTAGGATTATCCTTTTCTTTTGTATCCCTTTGTTTCTACTTTGATGGGATAACGTTCATCATAGTCATAAAATTTAGAAATATCTAATGAGAGTACATCTAAATAGCTGAAAGTAAATTTATAGGATATTGCTAACTTCTTTACTTTTCTTTCTTCCTAACATCATCATTCTCATGCCGTTCAGCTATCCAGATAATGAATAATCAATACTTCAGTGGAACATCAAATAAGTGATAACACACATACAATAAAGTCTTAAAAAAGGGATAATAAGGTTAGGCTCTTAACGTTACGGCTTTCACAAGGATTTTAGCTTTCTAGATGTGAACTTTCTTTTTTTATGTGGCGATAATCATTTTAAAAGTATATATCAAACAAGTTTATACGACATGTAGGAGCTTGGGTTCATTATTGTGTTATCCTTCATAGAAAGAAAAATAAGAAAAATACCGAACTCAAAGAAATATTCAAAACAGAAAGTCACTAATCAAATGGCAAATTGAAAAACTCAAATACATTAAACGAATGGATGACAACTGTCATATTCCTTACGTATGTACATTCTTTATTGTTGTGGAAAATATTGACAATATGTGCATACGTGAAAACACAATACGCAAAAAAAACATTTAAACCGAATAGCCAAACCAATATAATGTCATCTTTCCTGAGGCATTTGTGACGATAATTTTAGTACAAATACTTATCTATGAAACTGAAATCCATAAAAAAGTATTGTTTAAAACATTCAAGTTCCAAAGCACTGAATACTGGACTCAATATATCCTCTCAGACTGATTTGAAAATGAACAAAAACACCCAGGAGGTTGTGAAGTTAATGTTTTGTAACACAAGATGATAAATGTGGATGCACTTGGAAATCCGATGATTTATTATTTCCTTTCTTCATATGCCTCTTCTACAATGACTTAGCGGATCCGAGTCATAATGACGGCTTAAATCAATTGACATGCTATTAAATTCATCGGTTGTTTAATTTAATAAATCATTTTAATAATGTAATAAACATGAACAAATTGACTGTAGAAAAGGAAACCAGAATTAAAATTGATCATGCAGATTCACCGTTTGCCCATACTTAAAGTGGGACCAGTTTGAAGAATCGAATGAATAAAGAAAGTTTTATACCAGAATGTATATGAAATTACGAACGATATTGGTCAACTTTGTACTTGTTTGGCTTTTTAACTGTTTTGATCTGAGCGTCACTGACGAGTCTTATGTAGACAAAACGCTCGTCTGGCGTATTAAATTATAATCATGGTACCTTTGATAACTATTCGATATGCCATAAAGTAAGATTATACATAGGGGAAGTGGAATAAACACTTAACAAAAGTAAAATCACAATCAAAGAGCAGATTGCTCTGACGGATACGATTGCCGTTGTTTCGTTGACACCTGTACATGTATACATGTAGCTGGATAATATTATTTTCAAAACTAATTCAACTGCACATGTAAAATAGTTACAAAATAGCCAATCCCGGATAAAAGTGTATGAACAATGCGATTAGGCCTATTGTGTTTTATTTTTGTACTATCAATTCCAAGTTTACTCCACAGCAGTCACTGAGACTCAGAGTGAGAGAAGGTATTTCACTTCGTATCTTATCACCTATTTTCCTACGTTAATTCTAGGAGGAACCCCATTCCTAACTCTTTAAATATTTAATTTCCTTTCGGTCAGTGATCATGACTCCCTTTCCGTACACATTTATCGGTTTAAATTTCGATCATTTTTAATATAATACACTTTATTGACAGAACGAGCTAATACTCGACGTATTGTTTTAATTCAGAATTCACGGAAGTTACTTCCGAAGGGAGACAATTGGAAACAATAATATGGAAGACTCCATTTTGCCTGAGGGGTGTTCTACGATGTGACTATATTTATTTTCATTTAAATGATGCATATGATTTAAAATTATGCAACAATAATAACCTTCAATAGCAGACATACATAGAAAAGATCCCATGAGTTTAAAATTAATTAATTGAGTGGGGAATCCAGAGCAAACATTCAATCGAAAACCCCTCAAAGTCAAGGAAAACTATACGCATGCGCATAATTCCAAAAAAACCTGGAGCAAGAACGTATATTAAATGTTTATTAAACGACCTAGATAGTTCTCTATTTCTTATGGAAGTACAATCTCAAATATCAGTTTCATAAAGGTAAAATATAAGAAAAACTCCACTTCAGTTCTTATATGACAGAAATAGATTTATCGGAATTCAGAGAACTCTCGCATTTTATCAAACTGGAATTCCCCCTAACGTGTTTCTAAATTTAGAAAAACACTAAATATAAATACTGCGTAATTCTGATTTTCCGTGTTGTTAAAAACACGCATATAAGTCAAGGGGAATTATCAAACATGAAGATTATGAAAAGAACATTATAGGAAAGTTGTTAAAGTTCAATCCCTTTGTTTGTTTTTACCTTTAAGCAAGACAATCATAAGAATCTGAGATGTTCCTTAATGTTTAGAATAAAACGATTGACGTGAGGGCAATGCTCTGAGCCACCAGTATAAGTCTACAGATTGCTTGAAAGCAATCGTATCCCAAAAATACTGAACTATGAGGAAAATTCTATAACGGAAAGTCCTTATCAAATTGCAAAGTCAAAAGCTCAAACACATAAAAAAAACATGGATAACAACTGTCATATTCCCGAATTTGTACAAACCATATTATTTAAAAGCATAAGATGATAAATCAAGTAAGGTAAACTGACAAAAAATAACAATACAAAAACATAAAATAAAATAGATAACAAGGTGAATTGCTAAGAGTTATCAATTGTCTCGATATACTGGTATATATTACTAAAGACACAAATAGTTTGCAAACAAGCGAATTTTTAAAATAACTTTCGAACGGATATTTCTCCTTTACAATAAATGATCGGCGTCAATTGTTTACCACGTATTATTAGTTACTTAGTGTGCTAGTGACCTAATACGCTATCACCCCATATGGAATTTACTGACCACATATATTCCGTATTACGTCACTAGCACACTATGTAACGAATTTATATATTATGGAACGCGATAACTGCCTTATGATAACGATAATTATATCATTAAGGGCAGATATATATCATGAAGCCATTGTTTTATACTATAACAACATTTGACTATACTACTCTGTTAATATGTTATATCACTAAGATAAATTTATATACTACAAAGACGTTTTGATATAATATGGAGTTACCTTTTCAAACTATTCTTTCGATTCAATATGTCATCAAAATATTATTTCACAATATGAAGACATCTCGATATAACATGAAGCTACCTTCCATACTATGTCATTTTACTTTGTCATACAGTTATTCTTTTATACTATAAAGCCATTTGAATATACCAATCGGTCAACTTGTTAAACCACGAAGATACATTTATATACTATAAAGACGTTTTTAAATAACTTTATACTATTCTGTCATTTTACCTTGTCATAAAGATATTCTTTTATAACTTCAAGGCATTTGAATATACTACTCTGTCAATTTTCTATATCGCTAAGATGAATTTATATACTATAAAGACGTTTTGATATAACACTGAGCTACCTTTTTTACACTGATGTGTCAGTTTACTATACTATTATGTGATAAGGCTATATCACAAATATACAATTCATATTATTACGACATCTTAATATAATATTAAGCAACGTTGTCATACTATTTTGTCACATCGCTATACTATAATGTGATGTTCTTATCTTATTACGATAAATTTGTAAACTATACAATCATCTCAATATGAAGTGGAGCAACTTTTATATACTATTCTCTCATATCACTATCTTACAATGATAGAGTCGTACACTACAAAGACATCTTGATATAGTATTGACCCATCTTTCAATACTATCATATTACCACAGTGTGCAAACAAATTCCTTTATCATAATGTTACATCTGTATACTATGAAGACAGGTCGATATTTATTTAAAAAATATGACCAATGAACATAAAAAAGGCGCAAGTTTTTTGTTTACGTATAATTCGACTTGAATATGGCGGAAGGACGAGTAATGGAAGAAATTCTTACCAATCATGGATTGAAGCACTTGCTGCAAAGATTTAAGCTTGAGACAATAGCTCCAGAAATTCTCTGTCAGTTGTCATCGCATGAAATGGAGGAGCTTGGCGTCCAAAACAGGTCGGACATGATGAATTTAAGGTTAGATTGCTCTCGTGATACGGTGAAATGGTCTTGTGATATGGTGAAATGGTCTTGTGATATGGTGAAATGGTCTTATAGTGTAATCAAATGACCAACTAGTATATATGTATAAATGACACCTCGTGATATAAAAAAAAATGGTAGCTTGGTATTAAAATATATATTCATACTATAGTATTATGACAGAATAGTATGAAACTGTTGTTTCATGTTATATCAAGATGATTGTTTAGTATACAAATTTGTAGTAATAAGATAGAAACATGACAGAACAGTGTAGTAAGGTGACACAATAGTATAACAAAGTTGTGAATGTTGTATTGAGAAGTCTTTATAGTATATAATGTATCATTATGATATAGAAATACCATATAATAGTATAGTAAAATGGTAAATCAGTGTGAAAAGGTAACTAGGTGTTATATCAAAACTTCTTAATAGTATATCAATGTATCTTATTGATATAGAAAAATAAAGGCAACAGTAGTATACCGCTGTTCAAACTCATAAATCCATGGACAAAAAACAAAATCGGGGTAACAAACTAAAACTGTGGGAAACGCATTAAATATAAGAGGAGAACAACGACACAACACCACAGTGTAACACACACAGAAACAGACCAAGCATCAGACAAAATCCCACGAGAATAATAAATATAACATCAAAACCAAATACATGAATTTGGATAGACAAGTACCGTGACACGTCTTATCGCAATGTCAATTTACACTCAAAAATAAGAGAAAACAAAACGACCCAACGTTAAATTGTAACACACACAGAAACAAACTATAATATAACAATGGCCATATTCCTGACTTGGTACAGGACATTTTTAAAGGACAAATGGTGGGTTGAACCTGGTTTTGTGCAAGCCAAACCTCCACTTTTATTCTGAAAAATTGACAAAGTAGTATATTCAAATGTCTTGATGGTATAAATGAATATTTTCATGACAAAGTCGAATGACAGAATAGTATAAAAAGATTATTCTATGTTATATCAAAACGTCTTTATAGTATCTAATTTTATTTAAGTGATTCTTTGTCAATAGTGTTCTCCAATTTATTTATATTGTAGTCCTGTGTTGTCATTTTGATGTTATATTTCACATGGCCATAAAAGTGCGAGGTTTGGCATGCCACAATACCAGGTTCAACCCACCATTTTTTCCTTTAAAAATGTCCTGTACCAAGTCAGGAATATGACCATTGTTATATTATAGTTCGTTTCTGTCTGTATTACATTATAACGTTGTGTCGTTTGTTTTTTTCTTATGTTTGAGTGTAAATTCACATTGCGATAAGACGTGTCCACGGTACTTGTCTATCCCAAATTCATGTATTTGGTTTTGATGTCATATATATATGTTATATTTGTTATTCTCGTGGGATTTTGTCTATGTGTGTTACATTTTAGTGTTATGTCGTTGTTCTCCTCTTATATTTAAGGCGTTTCCCTCGGTTTTAGTTTGTTACCCCGATTTTGTTTTTTGTCCATGGATTTATTAGTCCTGAACAGCGGTATACTACTGTTGCCTTTGTACATAGCAAATTGACAGAGTAGTATATTCAAATGTCGTAATAGTGTAGAAAATTTGCTTCATGGTATATCTCTACCCTTATGATATGGTTATAGTTATCATAAGGCAGCTGTGGCGTTCTATATTTATCTTACCGACTATCTTAACGTTTGAAATTTAGACTAGTGACATATCAGAATGAGTAAGTCTTTAATACTGGTAGCATTAAGAAACTACTTCCATTGATCCTACAAAAACAGATGCCAACAATAACAACTTGTTAGGTTTAAATGTGTTTTATGAATTTATTTCAATCTTAATCATCAATTTCTTCGTCTGTTGAAACCTTTAACTTTTTTCTCAGTACCGTTTGTTTTCATAAAGGGACGTTACACCACTTCTAACCGTATATGAAATAAACCCCGCCTCCCTTCTAACCTAATAACAAACTTATTAAAATTAAATCTTTCACTCGCTCATTTTTTAATGCTTGGAACGTAACACCAGTACTAACCGTGTATGAAATAGACCCCGCCTCGCTACTAACCTAATATGAAATATACACAGTCTCCACGCTGACGCTTTAACCAATCATATTCCTAGACATGTATAGGAGGTAAGATAAAAGATTTTACTGCAATAACTATCAGATAGAAATATTATTAAACTGTAATGATAAATCAATATGAGACTGCATTTTTATTGTCGACTTTCAATATTATTTATATTTCCATTGAATGTAAATTCTGTAAACATAGTCTATCGTCAATGGCGTTGGAATCCATCCGAAATATTGTTGAATAAAATCTTGGACATAAATCTCAATAATATCTGATGAGAAACATTAGGAAAAGAGCGCTTACAATGACAACTTTCTACAAAATTTATGTTTCTAATATTTTCAAGAAATATACACTTAAAATCTCGACTGGCGTTAATTTTCGAACTTGTCCGAGATTTATCTGATGATAAATTGTCAAACATTAATATATATCCAATGATGACGTTTGTACGAGAACATTTATGTTGTAAGGTGGTCGAACAGACATCACTGCGACTGTCATACAACAGCAAATGCCTATACCAAGTCAGTCAAATGACAGTTGTTATCCATTCGTTTGATGTTGGAGCTTTTGATTTTGCCATTTGATAAGAGACTTTTCGTTTTGAACTTTCCTCGGAAGTCAGTATTTTTTTTGTGATTTTACTTATCACTATTTCCAAATTGTCTGCTTCACGTTGGTGATGAGATGGCCTTCGTATACCATCCTAGATCATATTATCAATTGTTTACATGAATACAGATATAAATAGATAGCGAACATGTGCAATTGGATTTTATAGGTCTGTTTGATTTAATATCATAGGTCAAACTCGTTTTTACCTGTTTTAGAATAAGTTCTTGTGGATCTAATCAGTTGACCAAATGGTTTACCCTGGTTTAACTTTTTATTGTAAATTCCTTTTCCTATTAATAAATAATCTCTTCTATTTAATGAATAACCCGTTTCCAGTAAATGGGTTAGATTGAAGATCATTTAAATAAGGTCGAATTAAACACTTGCAACTAAATAATTCATCGGATAGCGTATTTTGGCAAAATTGGCTCTCACTAGCTGTTAAAAGCGAACTTTATTTTAGTTTTTCACTTACACTAATGATTGAACAAAACAAACATAATAAATAATTGTCTATTTTTACTCAGCTACCAGGCTTATGATTTTGATAAATCTTAAATACGTTTATGGTAGCTGATTGAAAAAAATACATTGCTTACTGTTCAAGTTGTTTTATTTCTATTTGCAATAAGGTTTATATTCTGGCTAGTACTAATTCTATACAGCAATTCAATTATTGAAACTAGCTACAAATTGATCTATATTAGAATGGAGGAATAATCAAACCTTATTTACACATTTAACAATGCATGTTTCTGATTCAGTATGAACCGATGTGAATATATAACACTTGTCTGTGTTAATTTAAACAGTCAAACTTAGAAAAGGAACATACGTATACGACAAAATTGAAAGAAGTGCCAAATATGTAACCAATTACGTAAAAATATTGTAGATTTACATAAAAATAATCAATATATGGAAATAAGACGTCTTACCAAGACCGGGAAAATTATTGCAACAGCTGAAAAAAGCCAGTGCATATTTAAGGTTTGTACACATATGTGTTATCACGCAAATAGGTAATTGATCAGAATTATGTCTGATGTTAATTATGTAGTGAATGGACATACAGCATTAAGCTTAGTTATAATAGTTTATGGGTTAACCTTTTTTGGGAGTTGTGATGAAAAATTCTTAGTTTTATTCACGGTAAGTATTTGTTTCAATTTTACACATGGTTATTGTGACTTCATGTATCTTTTGCCATGTTGGTTCAATTAAGTATTAAAATAAGTAAGAAATAAATTCAGAAAATGATGCTGCTGAAATTAAGCACGAAACGATCAATCATTTTACCTTAGTTTTAAAGTTTAACAGTAGAATATTTATACTTAAACTTCCACCGCGGCGGGTCTGTGATGCCCACTCAACTCGTAGCAACTGTACTGTGTACCTGTGAAGATCACTACATTAAATGAGTTCCAAGACACAGTATGCCAAATATGCCAAGATAAGTGGTTAAGGTACACAGTCTCCTAAATCAGTTTAACTGAATTATAATACATTCGACTGTTTTATGAATGAAGACATTCATTTGGAATTAGTTTTCAAACCATAAACTGTTTGATGTGTCTTATAATCTAGAATAATGAAGTACAATGTAACAGAGTGACTTTACTTTTTTGTTTAAAGAATTTCGATTAAAAGTATGAATGAATGAATGAATGAAATAAATACCTCGTAATAGAACTGTCTTTAATTGAAATAAATACTTATCATTGACTTTAAAAAACTAATATACACTGAGGCCAAGTGAATATTAGATTTCAAAAGTCAATAAAACCACATATTTACGAAAGCAAATGACAGTAATTGTATTGTTTTTCGTTTTCCGAGAGAGAATATATATATAATGACAATTATTTACCAAACCTATAATACATCAAACGATTTTACCATAATTATACACGTAAAAATACGCAGAGGATATCCTTTATCCGCAGGTGATTTTTTTTCTGTTTTCTTTAGAATTCAATTCATAAAGAAAACTCTACTAAAGTTTTATCTATATGGAATACATTTTTTATATTTCTTTAAAATGCTACAACTTTAATTGATAGCGCTTATTTGAGTAAGGTTTTTCCCTTCTTGTATTTGTCTGTTGGAAATTAAAATAACTGTCGTACACCATTTTGATTAAGGGAAAAAAATTAGTACTTTGGTTTAAGGGGTACTAACTTCGATAAATATATAAAATTTAAATAGATTTTTTTAATCATAAATGAAAGTGAAATAATAATGCACTTTTTAATAGCAACAAGTATGGTTCAATTTTGTCAAATATATCGCTGATGAATTGGTTACTTGCAAGTGAATAATTTGACCTCACTGGATCCGTATTCATGTAACCTTCAATTTGACCCCTTAGGTAGCAATAAACAGTTAGAAAAAAATTTGCGCTATGAATATTACCATCCACTTTTCATTGCTTTCTTGCAATATCAAGCTTACTGTTTGTGTCATATATGGGCATATGTATGTAATCAGAATCTTCCATAGATTTTATATTCAGTACATAAAATGGTAAAATATAATTTCTTTTTGGTGTATCCATGGCAACAATCTGCATTTATTTGTTATAAAATATTGCAAAAGGGGGGGGGGGGGGGGGGGGGGGGAGATGTCACATATTTCCCCAAAATTTCGCTAAACGCAAAATTTCAATCGCTTGAAGTAATACCTTTTCGGAAACTGTGTACATATATCATTCAGCATTTCCAATGAAAATCATATGTCTTTCGTCTCATTTTTTTTGTAAAATTTCGTCAAAAACTTCGTGTAGAAATAGAGTGTTTGTAAACAGTACATTAATTTCTGGACCGATGACCGGTCTAGCTATGAAAATACGGATTGTCAAACAGAAAACAGCCCATAAAACATGTAAAAAATAATCTTGATGCACTTATAAACCTTCTTTGAAGGCTAAATTAGCACTCATCTGTCTTAAAATGAATTTTATTACACAATAACTTTCCTATTTGAAAAATCCACAGGGGCAAAAATGCGAAACTAAACTCCTAACTGTGTATTGCTACCTTAGCTAGCTTCCTATTTATATCTAAATTTATAGGGATGGATTCCGCATGAATTATGCGTGTTGCGTTATTAAAAGGAAAAGAATGTCATCACTGAAAATGGAACAAAGGTTAAACATTTGATTGACTGATTCGATCCACCAAATTCTTAGACAGGTAAAAACGATGATTAACATATTTCTAACCTTTACTTTAATATGAAATGAAACAGACCTAGAAAATCGCTTCCTATTTATATCTAAATTTATTTTCATGTCGCTTATATGACTGTCGGCAGTCTTCGGAAATCAACTCGATAATTAAAAAGATGGTGTCTAGACTAAAATACACACAAAACATTTGTAAATACCATCGACCACATGCCTCGTAATTTGTTTGTTTTAGACAATTTTTATAATTTGGATATACGTTTTAGTATGTTATAAATCAAATTTGAGAATTTGAGTCAAATCGGTGAACATGGATTTGACACAAAATGGCCCTTGAATGACATTCGCTAGTCATGTATTTGAATTTTTGTCATCCTCAGATTTTGTCTATTTGAATCCACCAAACACTCATTTTTGTTTAAAATTTTTTTCAACATAAATGTCTTATAAGGTCTTTGTTATTTTCTTTTATTTGTTTTGAAAAAACCCCAGATATAAGAAGATGTGTTATGAGTGACAATGAGACTACTCTCAATCCAAGTCACAATTTATCAAAGTAAACCATTATAGGTCAAAGTATATATAGTCAATTATAAAGCTATGGAATTTGAAGCGAGATTATTTTTACTATACGTGTTCAACATTCGAGATGCAATCATCAGTGTAGTCCCAAATTTCAAAAGAGCGAAAGTCTGCGGGCATTTAGTGTGCATGTACATAAAATAATGTTTGAGCCCGCAAAAATTTGCTGTACGGGAGACCGATTGACCGTTCATGGCTAGACAATGAAGATACGATTGAATTTAGCACGTGTAGTCAGTTTTTTGGTGAAACGAATAGATATAACTCACAATAATGACATACACAGTTCTTCATTGAATACAAAAAAACTATGATGTTTGATGAAAAATCATGAAAATGGATAGAAACTAGAATTGCTATATATGATAGTAAACAGCTGATAAACGTGTTTATTTGTAATGCCATTATATGTATGCCAAAGTCGGAAGTTGAAGATAAAAGTACATGACAGAAAAAATACGTTTTCCTCGATATTGTAATTGACTATTATAACATTATAACACATAAGATTAAATTTTATGGATGTAAATTGATATTGATATTTCATATACAATTTAATACAGTCTAGAGCGATATTATGTATCAATTAAAATTTTCTGTCGAATCAATAAAAACATTTCAGAAAATAAAATTACAGGGCGTCAATGATTAAGTGAATTAAAAAAGAGTAAACCAAGAGTATAAAACACAAAATTAAATGTGGTTGTATCATTTAAATATTTATAAGTTAGATCATCTTGAGTTCCTTAGATGTAATCATTCTAGTGTGTCAAGGTTCTGAACACACAATTAACTTTTAAAGCAAAATCTAAATGTGAAAAGTACTATTATAGAAGTTCAGTGTACTATTAAAAATAACAACGTTTTCTTATTTCTTAAATCATACTATGGACATCTCTTTTACGTTGATTTATGACAGTTGTTATTCATTCATTATATGTGTTTGAGCTTTTGATTTTGCCATTTGCTTAATAATATTCAGTTTTTAATTTTCCGCAGAGTTCAGCATTTTTACTTTTTACATTGACATAAATAAGTTAAAAAAGATTTTGTTTGGCCCAATTCAATCTTATTGGACCCCTGGTATAGGCACCAATTCATGACGTTTGTTTTCTTCATTTTTCTGGTCTAAAAGTGTTCATATATAAATTGTGATGTATCTTTTTCCCGTCTTGTTACCAGTAAGATCAGAACCATTACAAGATGAAAATAGAATTTGCCTTCCAGTTCAGTTTTCTAATAAAAGATTTGGTGCTATCAACACCACCAACGTTCTTTGTCACAAACAAGTTACATCTAACATTACACTGCATTCTTTTAACTTAGTTTGTTCCTATTCCATTCTACAGTTACACAAAAACATTGCAGCTTAAGTATTTAACTTTAAGCAAGCATTGCAGGAACTTAAGTAGAATACATAAAAAAAATCTGACATATGACTGTTCCCTTCTCCAAAAGGTTATATCTCATGGTCCTAAGTTCAGAGAACCCAAAATACATCAATTGGAATCATAACTTCAAATTAATTATGGATTTCATTGTGAACTTCTCCAGAGCATTGACTAAACGAACAAAAAAAAACTTAAAATTGAACTGGATACTTTGTCAGAATTGGTTTAAGCAATCACGTCTCTTTTGAAACATCAAATCCAAAAGTTGAAAAACTGTGTTAATGATCGAACAAAGTACATTTTCAAAGACAACGAAGATGTAAAATGTCTATCATTTATTCACGATAAATAAGTTGTTGTTCCTGCGGACAAATCTGCAAATAATATAGTCTTGTATTTACATCTTGTGTCTTGTAAACGAATTAGGTATACATGATAGTATTGTCCACTAGATTTACAAACATTCTGTTCACAATGAAAGGCGGTATTCAAAAATACTGTGAAACTATTTACTCGCCTTGTGTTATTAACCATATACGGATTCTAAAAGATTCTTAATATATTTCTGGATAATTTCAAATTGCGATTTTTCTCTAAAATTAATTCTATAAAAAAATTCGTCTGAAAAAAATAATCTATAACGCTTTTCAATAAATAAATGGTAGTATGCACTATACATGTGCTCTGCATTGTGATACCATACGGCACATTTGTAATAGTGAACACCAAGGTAAAACATGCTACATAAAAGAACAAGTGATCAGTATGCTGGAGTATTTTGAAGTAAAATTTCTAAACAAATTGCCGACATTCCTATGAGAGCGAAATGTGTTCCATTCCTTGCCAATTTCTATTTATTTTCATATGAGTCGGAGTTCATTTAATTACATATTCAGACATATTGATGATGTTCTTTCCACTAACAATTCCACTAACTTTTTTGGTAAGGTTCCTTTAATTGATATCGTCCAGAACTCGAAATTAAACGACATACACGGCTTTCACTCCCTCATATTTAGACTCATACCTCGAATTCGAGATATGCGATAATCTCACTACTAGAATCTATAAAAAAAGAGACGATTCTTAAATTAAACATTTTCCCAACTTAACAGCAGTGTACCAACTTTACCTGCATATGGGATAAACATTTCCCATCTTATTCAGTATTCAAGAGCGTGCATCTGCTTCTCATACTTAATAAAGGTCACGAGGGTCTAACAAGAAAGTTGATAAACCAGGGTTATGCCACAGAACTTCTCATTTTTCTTTCTAAAATTATGACAGTTGTTGTCCATTCCTTAGATGTGATTTATCTTTTGATTTTGCCATTTGGTTTAGGACTTTCTGTTTGTTTTGAATTTTCCTTGGAATTCAGTATTTTTGTGATTTTACTTTTTATAGGTACATCTCCCCATGTTAAGCTCCGTTTGCTTGACTGGCTTTCGCTATATGTGTTTTGTACTTTTGGTTTTAACAGCTATTCAGTTTTTAAATCATATTTTGGTTTTAGCAGCTATTCTGTTTTTAAATCATATTTTGGTTTTAACAGCTATTCAGTTTTTAAATCATATTTTGATTGTAAACATTGTGGCTTCGTCTATCACTAAAACGACATGTTATATCAAAATAGGCATTTGATGCAGTATATTTTGTACAGTAAATATTATTTCTATTGTGTTGTCCTAAATATATTTTATTTCTTTATGATTGATGTCTCGTATTCATACCATCATAAGAGCTTTGTACCTCTATAGTTTCAATAATTCTAAATGTTGAAATAAATCAAATAGTGAAAACATACTTGTTTTAAATTCAATTACAAAACGTAATAGAAAATGTCAATGTAGAGAAAAAAATGAACAAAGTCTGTGAATGTTACAATGAAACGTGATGCTCTTCAGCATTACAATCCATGGTTTTGCTTTCTAAATATAAAATCTCTTGATAAATTCAGATTAAGGCATGATTAAAATCTTCAAATTTGCAAGGTCTAATTACGATGTGTTTTGTTGGAAAAGAATCAATTTACGACAACAATCATTTAAAGCTCATGATAATAAACATACAAAAACAACATAAAAGATCAGCCCTTTTACTGCTGTTCATTTATAGTCACTGTGACGTCTGTATTTTATTTGAAACATCGTCTTCGTTTCAATCTGGTATTAAGATAGAAACTGAAACATTAAATGTCGGAATATTTTCGCTGATGTGTAGAAAGAAAACTCATAAAAATCTATTAACTAAAACACGTTTTTGACATTTCAGTAAAACTGATTACAACTAAAAACTGAAAATAATATTGAAAATTTTTACAATTTGATTTTCTTATAAATTTCAATATTTAGAAGGAAATTGTAACCCATTATGCAATTTTAAATTGTTCAAAAATACATGGACCATTAATGTCGATTGTAGAATTTGTTTTACTTTAGTAGCCTAAATGGACAAATTTAGACAAACAAGACACTTCTGTTGTCCGCTGTTCAATTGAAATATTGAAGCTTTTAATGTGTATATCATATTGATAATGCAGTATTACACTGAACTGATAGTGCACTGTTGTGGACTGTTATTCCACAGCAGTGGTACCGACCAAGGGGTACACAAGTAAACGTATGATGTAGCTTTTTGTGAGTAGCAATCTAATATTACATTGAAGTAAGCTCACGGCCATATACATTGTGGGGAGGGAACATTGTAAAACATAGAAAACATGGATTTACAAAATAAAATTTAGCAAAATGATTTTGTTTGATGGTTTAATATGAAGTCATCTGGTTAAATGCAGTGCTTAATGTAGGACTGATTCAATAAATCAAACACCGACTTCAATTATTCACAAAGAACCAAAACTGTTCTCTTCGAAAGGATAGTATAAAAACTATTGCAGTAAATTGTCTAACTTAACTTGTGTTTTATGCATTGCTAACCAACTATTTTATCTGATTTTAATTAACTTTTTACAGAAAGTAGACGGGATCAGCAATTACATAACACTTTCTTTTGTCTAGACACCAACGTGTCCGAGTTGAATTTCCGTTAAAATTGGTACCATACGAATTTACCTCTGACATTTTCGTTTTGCAATGAATAAATCTTTGAAATTTGCATTTTGCTCTATGAGTCAGTTTGTACTGCCTGTTCCTGATATATTGATGCTGATGCTGCAATAATTTTGCTAATAGTTGTTAAAGGTACCAGGATTATAATTTAATACGCCAGACGCGCGTTTCGTCTACAAAAGACTCATCAAGACTTCACAAAGTTGAAGAGCATTGAGGACACACAAAGTTGTGCCAAATACGACTAAGGTAATCTATTCATGGGATAAGAAAATTCAAAGTTTTTCGAAAAATTCAAAGTTTTGTAACAGGAAATAAAAATGACCATTTAATTGATATTCATGTCAACATGTCATTCATGTGATACCATCGGGGACGAAACGTCCACCAGCAGTGGCATCGACCCAGTGGTGTAAATAGTTATCAAAGGTACCAGGATTATAACTTAAGGTAACACGATACCGAATGGCATATCTCCCGATTTCCAAATTTTTTGGCATACGTGTACTTTGAATCGAGTTACATCGGAATATGTAATAAAAAATGGGGGTCACCATTTTTGTTTTTTGGGAATTTTCATAGGAAAACGTCAATTTTGGCGACAAATTTTACTTAGGTATATAGGGGAAATGCCTTTTTTTCGGCTTACCTTTTTAGATTTTCGAATGGATGGCTATTTTCTTATATACGGAGAAAAACAAAAAACTAACATAATATCCAGGATTGCATAGTGAATCCATACACGTATAGAAACTCATATGTCACCATCCTTGTTTTGAAATAAATGGCTTCAAAGTTGATCGATAGGCCTAGAATTTGACCAAAAACGTGTGACGTTATGGTGTACGGAATATAACGTTATTCCTTCTCAGAGAAATGGAGAAAAAAATATGTGTCGGGATCTGAATGAGTATATTTTATTTTCATTTCCCCTGTCGACTGTCGTAAAGTTCCTAGTAATGCAATATACAATTCTACTGAATCAGATATAATTTTATTTCGTCCTGCACATGGAATTTCACTCATATGAATTAATATTTATATCGTCTGATTTTCACATCAAACGAGCATATACTTGAAACTTGCGTGAACAGGTTCCATGTGAATCTTATGATAATAGTTTATGCATAAATCACCGGAATTTTGTACACGTTAAATTCACGTAAATATTTGAAATAAAATTATTCAAATAATATCTTTGTTCTAAAATTTGATTGAAACCATAAAAAATACCTTCAGATTTTTGTTAAGTTTACGTGAAAATTAAATGAAACATTTCACGTGAGATTCATCCGAATTACTGATTTTTAACTCCATCATATTAGACAATGGTGGTACGTACTGCATTCCGTGATGCAGAAATATAGTATTTTAAAAAATTTGATTCATTTAACAGTTTTTTAATTGCTCGGTTTGATGGTTGTTTAACGTTCAGTGGCTAATAGTTCATGCATGTTCGGGACGATACAATACAATTTTGAAAACAGTTGTTTATAAAAGACACATTTGATGCACCAGTCAAAAAAGGTTAAACATTCTGTTATTGTGAAAATTATGAGGAAAAATAATGATCCTGATAAAATACACATTCCAAAAATAAAATAACAAAACTCCAAGAAAAATTCAAAACGAAAAAATCCCTTATCAAATGACGAAATCAAAAGCTGAAAAACATCAAAAGAATGATAAACAGCTGTCATATTCTTGACTTGGTACATACAATACATGTAGTATAGTATACTCTGCGTAGTGTAAATGTGTTACTTGTTTGCTCAGCAAGTCGGACAAACCTTGCAAACTGTTAACCCGAATAATTCAGTCGTTATATTCCGCTTACTACATTAAGTAAGTAGGAGAGATCGATTACGGGGAGGGACTGAATTATTCGGGTTAGCAAACTATGCAAAATTTCACAAATTTCAACATTCGGGTCATTTGTGAAAAATTATTTACATAACAAATCTTGAGATCATATATGCATTCTTTATATAAGTAAAACAACTGCATGTTCAATTAGTTTTGCGTAACTGTTCAATTTTGGTCTTCCTCGCGGTCTGCGTTTAAACTTTGTCGAATTTTTTGAAAAAATTAGAGGCACTGATTTAAATTTTAACAACTAAAGTTCCAAAATGACGGGTGTAAATTGTAGGATTGATTGCTTTGATTATTGGTTGGTTAACGTCCAGTGGAAAATATTTCATGCATGTTCAGGACGAGAACAAGTTAACAATAAATACAATAGGTAGGTTTTGCAATAGAGGCAGGGCATCCGCGATGATGGTCGGGAAAATTTTAACTGACGCTATATATGTATATATATACTTAAAATAAAATAAAATACTTGTATACTTGTTCTAAAAACTAATTTTAAGAAAGAAACTTTCGGCCTTTTCCGACGCCTAGTATGCGAGCAATATGGCCCTCAGAGCCCTAAAAGGTAACTTTGTTAATTTTCTTTCAGTCGTTTTATCTCCCAACTTGTACATGTACATTATTTCCAACTCAAAACTAAAAAAACACCGAATACCATGCAAGCGTAAATTAACACGAATATAAAATCTAAATGATTTCAAGATCTAGCCTTTTTTTACAGTCTCTTGCCGTTTGAATAATAAAAAGTCAGTCGTTTGCATGTAAATTTCGAGAAAAAAAATTATAATGGAATCACGGAACCGGTCTGACTACAGCCAGCCTCAACTATCAACTTGCATTTGTAGACGCAAGTGGATACTCGGGACTGGCTTTATTCAGACTGTAACGGAACCTGAATTTTGTTATTTTATTTCTGCCGAATCAAGTGCCCATGTATTTCTCAGCCTTCGTTAACTTTCTAATGCTTCATTCCGATGTTGCTGTCCGTCCTGCGTAGACCTGGTTTATACGATTACAAAGCTGGCACTGAATTTTAAAGTATTTCCAAAACTATATCGAATTTACTCTGTACAGACCAATGAATTTCAGAGACTGTTTACACATGGAACACAGGAAAAGTTATTCGGCTAAATAACCACTTTTTTACATTCCATACAAACAAACTATTTTCTGTATGATTTTCAACGTCTGCTTGTATTGTGCTTTTCCCCTAATTATATCCGTATTCTCATCCAAATAAATTTCAATTTTGTCCGAGCGGTTTTTTTGATGACCATTTTAAAACGAATTAATAGTTGTAAAATTCCGCGTTTTTTTTCACACATCATCCTAAGCTTCTATAAATTAGATTTCTACTTTCAAAACAAAATTTCATGGGGATACGGCGTGAATCATGAATAAGTACTTATTGCAAAAATAAACCAAGGTTTACTTTTATAAATTGTTATTTAGATGGAGAGTTGTCTCATTGGCACTCACACCACATCTTCCTATATCTATACCAAGAATAAAAATAAAGTGATAAAACTGTGTCTGTTATGCCTAAGAAACATATATAGATAAATCGTGCAGATGCTTAAATATCAAAGAAACAGAATATTTAAAAGTAAAGTAATACTTTTTAAAGATTAACAACGAGCAGAATGATTGCCGGAAAACGATAAAACAATCTATGTCAAATAACCGCTACGTATTGCATCAAAACTCTCGGCACTCTGCATCTAGGGAAAGTTACCGTTAAAAATGTCACACAAGGTCCGCTGCATTGGCTTATATGTGTGAACGTTAATTCGATAACGTCAGGAACGATAACTCATGGCGTAACGTCATTCGGTATCGTGTTACCTTAATACGCCAGACGCGCGTTTCGTTAAGGGTGTTTCCATTCTATATTACATCACAGTCCAAAAAAGGAATTTAAAAATAGAAATAGTTCGTTTGTCGTTATGTTTAGTATTGAGTTTCCCGTGTGAAAATGAAATATCTAAATCTAGGAAAGGTCAGCCTGGATGTTAAAAATTGTGTAGCATGCAGGACATTAAAACAATTGCTAGAAAATAAGAATATATGGTATTATCTCTTGATTATATGATCGTTTAAAATTTCAAGACCGAAGGTGCACTGACGAGGGCGTCTAAATAAAGGCAACAGTAGTATATCCTGTTCGAAATGCATAAATCGATTGAGAAAAAATAAATCCGGGTTCAAACTAAAACCGAGAAAAATACAACAAATATAAGAGGAGAACTACGACACAACAGATACCACAACACTAAAATGTAACACACACAGAAACGAACTATAATAAACAATGGCCATTTTCCTGACTTGGTACACGACATTTTAAGAAAAAAAGGGTGGTTGAACCTAGTTTTGAGGCCAGCCAAACCTCTCGCTTTTATGGCAGTGTTAAATATAACATTAAAATGACAACATTACATGACAGGACTACAATACAAATAAATGCAAAAACATTCAGGACAAAGAAATACACAAATGAACATTACAATAGGACATTTCGACATGCTAAATGTTATCAAAGATACCAGGCTTATAATTTAATACACGATATGTGCGTTTCGTCTACATATAACTCATCTTTGACGCATAGATCAAAATAGTAAAGGAAGCCAAACAAGTACAAATTTGAAGATCATTGGTGAACCAAAATTCATCTAAAGAAGATGTTATTTTTCATGTCTAGACTTTATTATCAATGTCAAATTCAAAAATTACTACTCACAAGAACATAAACTGATTATGTTTAGGTGCTTCAGATAATTTGATAAAAATTATTGTTCAGTAAATATATCAAGATATTTACAGTGAGTGCTGACATGATTTATATTTTTTCTCTGAATAGTCATACTAGGCTAACCTTATTTGAATATGATTAGTTGTATGCCTCATTTGATCGTATAGCTCTTTAAAACGTGTTTAGGTCATAGACATCCTCGTTCTACATATGTTTGGGTTTGAGAGAAGGAAAGTCCAAAAAAAACGCATTGGACGCACACAAATAATAGTGATATTTTCAGTTACAGCATATTTGTATATATTTGTTTATTTATCACAGTCATCTGTAGTCCCTTAATCTACAAGACTGTAAAAACTTATGTGAACTATAAGTTAAACTACAAATGCTTTAAAACGGGTAACACGTGAAGTTATATGAATTATAATAATGTTAGATTACATGCAATCAAAGTCTCACTTTTTCTGCTGATATAGCAGGAATAAAAACATTTGACTTCTTAAATTGTCCTCTTTACTAACCAGTGAAACCTAGAGTATAACAAAAACTGACAATATCGTTTCCATGTATTGTGTTTAGTGGCGGAAACAGAACTTTTCATAAGGGAGAGGAGGGGCGCTGACTGACCTAAGGGGGGCCCGCTCTAGTCATATTCCAGTGATTTCCTATATAATCAACCAATTGTTTTCCACGAAAGAGGGGGCCCGGATCCCCAGGGTACCACTGGATCCGCCTATGGTGTTACAACGCACCGGTTATGAAAATGTTCCTATCGACGATCACATTTGACTTAAAGGGAACAGCTCACAATATGTAAATGAAAAGAAACAGACGACCTTAATACCGAAGTTTGCGAAAACGTTTTTTAGTTGGGACACAGACACGTTGTTTCGTCGTTTGAATGTGATACACTTTAAACCCGTGTATTGTCGATTTCAGTCGTTTTTTCATACTAGTAACCGTTCTGGAGCAGATTTTCTGTTATAAGAACGACGCCATATTATAAAGTCCCGCATAATTCATATATATATGCTCGTAACGTATCAAATAAAAAATGTATACATCATATACTAAAAACAAAAGTCCGATATGATACTGCTGATAAGTGGGAAGTACACTTTGGGAAATCTGTAATCGTCACGTTCGTCGGTTTCAGCCGTTTCATCTGCAGTGTCAACTGCAAAAAAAAACCCCAAAACGATCTAAATATGATCAATATTTGGTAGTTCACTGGGATATATCTGAGATGCAAGCACTCACTGATTATTATATTGATTATTGGATTACCGGACCTCATCCAAATGTCTAAAAACTAAATAAGATGAATAGTAGCCTTTTCTTTTGTCTATGGGAAGGCTTTGCATTAATTCTGCACCAAATAAATACAGCAGCGAGTCAGCTAGTAGGGGTGCAATGTCGTAGATAAAAAAATCCGGCTATTGATTTATCACATGTCCATTATATTTTATAAGGACTTTAATCTTTTTCATTTTTTGACATTATAAGGTCATCGACAGATTTAAAAAGAACCGAGAACGCTTTCACAAGGATGTTTCAAATAGATACTGGTATTATATCTGAATGTTTAGACTTAAGTATAAATGTCAATTTCAATAGTATTACTGTCATTAACATTGACTTATGATATTTAGTTGCATCAGATAATTTGTTAAAAATAATAGTTCAGTAGAATTGTGAAGATATTTAGTCAGTGCTGACATGATATATTTAAAAAAAAATGTTGATAAGATAAGAAATCATAAAAAATCTAGAATCCCAGCACTCTCGTGGGCAATGTTAGCCAAAGATGAATTTGATAAGTTAAATGCCTAGCTCTTTAAACGTGTTTAGGCCATATACATCTTCGTCTTGTAATTGTTTTGGTTTGAGAGTTCTTGAGAAAAAAAAAACCGCGATGGATGAACGTAATTAATAGCGGTATTTGTTTTTTTGTCAAAGTCATATGTAGTCCCTTATACATGTATTACAACATGTATTTCAAAACATACATGAACGAAATGTAAACCTAGTTTTGAGAATTATAGTAATGTTAGATTACATGCAATCAAACTCCGACCTTTTCTGATTTAGTAGGGTAAAACATTTGACTTCTTAAATGGCCTCTTTACTAACTAGTGAAACATTGAGTATAACAAATAGATCTTTGAAACTGACAACATCATTTGTATGTTCTATCTAAAGTGTGCAACAACAAACCGATGATGTAAATGTTATTATCGACGATCACATATGACTAATTAAGAATAGCTTATAATCAGTATAAGAACAGAAACAGACGATCTTAATAACAGAAGATCGCGAAATGTTTGTTTGTTGGTCACAGACACATTTTCAGGTCATTCAAATGTAATTGTGAACTTAAAACCTTGTAGTGTCGATGTCAA
>NW_027269147.1:0-22862 GCF_963676685.1 Mytilus edulis
TATTTCTTGAAAGTTTAATTACAAAGAAAGACAAATGCTTCTCCCTTGTGGCTTAGTAACCTTCATTTAAACCTTTTATATTAGAAGCAATGGGTAGTAGCTAACTAGCTTAATAGTTGAATCGGTGCAGAAATATTGTTTTCAAAAAGGTTTGACCCTCCCCCTTTTTCACTGAGAAATGACAATATCTTTTGTTTTGCTCAAGTGCATTAAAAATAATAATTCATGATTTTCTTAAAACATGTACATGTGTTTTCTGTTTTTTTGCATATGATATCTACTGACCAGGTGTCAAATCATTGGATAAAAGCACATGCGATGATGTATCTCACTTTACTCGTATGAAGTGTGTTATCTCCCATGATTATCAGGTATTACTGTAGACCGAAGTGATAATTAAATAACAAAGACTATATTGTGTCATGTTTACTTACAATTTAATAATATTTAAAAGTTATTTCTTGCCTTTTTCAATATAGTAAACAAATTCCTTTCGGATATCTCGGGAGTAAACAAAGTTATGATTGTGCCTAAAAAAAGTGTTCAGCCCCGTGCCAGTAATGCATTTTAAAAGCGAAAATTTCATCGAGTTTTTGCTGATCTTTATCAATAATATTTATCTTAAACCATTTATAATAACTAGGTATAAATAAAAAACTACTAACCATCATTGTCGGTGGTGTACAAGGTGAAATCATCCATAATTCAGCCTGAAAACTTCTGGAATTAAGCTTCTAATTTATTGAAATCAATACTTCTGATTTTTCCAAATATTTTTATGTGATCTTCATCGGTATAACATTCTGAATAAATCTGTGTATTTTTGTCCATTTCTGAAAAAAAATAAAGTTGTTTTTAGCACTATAAGGCAATGACACTTTCGTCGCTATATTCATTTATTTTGAATACAATGTGTATGTATAATTAATTTCTTCCAGAATACATTCACTAGTCAAAACAAGGACAAAACTTCTGATTATAACCTTTAATTACAATACACAGACCCTGTTAAAGCATTCTATAAAATTTTCTTGTGTCTTAAAGTGCATTTTGGCAGAGAAATTATGCAAAAATGAAGATTTTATAAAAAAACCAACACCAAAATAATTATTCTTACTAGTGGAAATCTGGTATTTAAAACTGTGGAAAGCACTCTAAACTACTGGGAAAGTCATCCTTATCATATAATTAGAGTGCAATATAGTGCAAATTTTCAAAACTTGTCCTTTCACATAATTCTATTTGAGAAAAAATGTTTTTAACATGTATTTCAGTGAAAACCTTTTATCAGTGAGAAATCAACATGAGGTTTTAAAGGAAACATTGTGACATCTCATGTATTATGGCGTCATTAAATAACGACAGATCAAAATAGTGCTAAATATAGTTTGCAGTGTTACGTGAGAAACAGTTGCTGCAAGATTTAACTCGAAATATTGAGTCGAAACGATCTGTAACTAAGCCTTTCCATTCAATATCAAGACCATAGCAACAGTTTTCATATTTGCATATTTTTAACATACCGACTGTAATTTCAATTGCATAAATACCATAAATAAACAATTTAGAGCTTGCCTAACAAAACAAAATGCTTACCAGTTATTCAGGACTTTTAAAACCTCTAGTTTGCCATCTCAGGTTAAAAAGTAATGATATGTCTGGAACTGAAATAAGACAAAAAAAAATTACTCAGGCTGTGTTATCATTTGATTTAAATACATAAGTATTATTGAGAGAGAAAAATCTATTTCTTGAAAGTTTAATTACAAAGAAAGACAAATGCTTCTCCCTTGTGGCTTAGTAACCTTCATTTAAACCTTTTATATTAGAAGCAATGGGTAGTAGCTAACTAGCTTAATAGTTGAATCGGTGCAGAAATATTGTTTTCAAAAAGGTTTGACCCTCCCCCTTTTTCACTGAGAAATGACAATATCTTTTGTTTTGCTCAAGTGCATTAAAAATAATAATTCATGATTTTCTTAAAACATGTACATGTGTTTTCTGTTTTTTTGCATATGATATCTACTGACCAGGTGTCAAATCATTGGATAAAAGCACATGCGATGATGTATCTCACTTTACTCGTATGAAGTGTGTTATCTCCCATGATTATCAGGTATTACTGTAGACCGAAGTGATAATTAAATAACAAAGACTATATTGTGTCATGTTTACTTACAATTTAATAATATTTAAAAGTTATTTCTTGCCTTTTTCAATATAGTAAACAAATTCCTTTCGGATATCTCGGGAGTAAACAAAGTTATGATTGTGCCTAAAAAAAAGTGTTCAGCCCCGTGCCAGTAATGCATTTTAAAAGCGAAAATTTCATCGAGTTTTTGCTGATCTTTATCAATAATATTTATCTTAAACCATTTATAATAACTAGGTATAAATAAAAAACTACTAACCATCATTGTCGGTGGTGTACAAGGTGAAATCATCCATAATTCAGCCTGAAAACTTCTGGAATTAAGCTTCTAATTTGGGTATACATTTACAATTAATTCTCCATAGGCCGTAATGGTAACGTTTTCCTCCGTTGCTCAGTCCATATCGTTTACTTGAACATGTATGATGGCTCATATCGAAGCTGATACATTTATACATGTCTGGTTAAATTTTCGGGGTGGCAAGTGGGATTACTTTTTTCGCAAATTGCTGGACCCCGGAAGATGGTGAAAAATGTCACTCTCCTCATGAAATAATCCCAAAATTCTGATCATAAAATTCAATAAAAAAATTGTCCTTTCTAATAATTTATTTCAGGTCAAATCTACATCTTTCTTTTCTCATCACATCAGCTCTATAAAACAGTTCTTATTGTTCATTTATGTCCATTTTTAAAATCACAGCATCCACAATTGTATGGCGGACTAATATTTTTTTTTAATTACGTCATCTGAGTTCCTCATCTCAAGGTTTATTAGGGATCCTGACCCATATTGAAATCAATACTTCTGATTTTTCCAAATATTTTTATGTGATCTTCATCGGTATAACATTCTGAATAAATCTGTGTATTTTTGTCCATTTCTGAAAAAAAATAAAGTTGTTTTAGCACTATAAGGCAATGACACTTTCGTCGCTATATTCATTTATTTTGAATACAATGTGTATGTATAATTAATTTCTTCCAGAATACATTCACTAGTCAAAACAAGGACAAAACTTCTGATTATAACCTTTAATTACAATACACAGACCCTGTTAAAGCATTCTATAAAATTTTCTTGTGTCTTAAAGTGCATTTTGGCAGAGAAATTATGCAAAAATGAAGATTTTATAAAAAAACCAACACCAAAATAATTATTCTTACTAGTGGAAATCTGGTATTTAAAACTGTGGAAAGCACTCTAAACTACTGGGAAAGTCATCCTTATCATATAATTAGAGTGCAATATAGTGCAAATTTTCAAAACTTGTCCTTTCACATAATTCTATTTGAGAAAAAATGTTTTTAACATGTATTTCAGTGAAAACCTTTTATCAGTGAGAAATCAACATGAGGTTTTAAAGGAAACATTGTGACATCTCATGTATTATGGCGTCATTAAATAACGACAGATCAAAATAGTGCTAAATATAGTTTGCAGTGTTACGTGAGAAACAGTTGCTGCAAGATTTAACTCGAAATATTGAGTCGAAACGATCTGTAACTAAGCCTTTCCATTCAATATCAAGACCATAGCAACAGTTTTCATATTTGCATATTTTTAACATACCGACTGTAATTTCAATTGCATAAATACCATAAATAAACAATTTAGAGCTTGCCTAACAAAACAAAATGCTTACCAGTTATTCAGGACTTTTTAAAACCTCTAGTTTGCCATCTCAGGTTAAAAAGTAATGATATGTCTGGAACTGAAATAAGACAAAAAAAAATTACTCAGGCTGTGTTATCATTTGATTTAAATACATAAGTATTATTGAGAGAGAAAAATCTATTTCTTGAAAGTTTAATTACAAAGAAAGACAAATGCTTCTCCCTTGTGGCTTAGTAACCTTCATTTAAACCTTTTATATTAGAAGCAATGGGTAGTAGCTAACTAGCTTAATAGTTGAATCGGTGCAGAAATATTGTTTTCAAAAAGGTTTGACCCTCCCCCTTTTTCACTGAGAAATGACAATATCTTTTGTTTTGCTCAAGTGCATTAAAAATAATAATTCATGATTTTCTTAAAACATGTACATGTGTTTTCTGTTTTTTTGCATATGATATCTACTGACCAGGTGTCAAATCATTGGATAAAAGCACATGCGATGATGTATCTCACTTTACTCGTATGAAGTGTGTTATCTCCCATGATTATCAGGTATTACTGTAGACCGAAGTGATAATTAAATAACAAAGACTATATTGTGTCATGTTTACTTACAATTTAATAATATTTAAAAGTTATTTCTTGCCTTTTTCAATATAGTAAACAAATTCCTTTCGGATATCTCGGGAGTAAACAAAGTTATGATTGTGCCTAAAAAAAAGTGTTCAGCCCCGTGCCAGTAATGCATTTTAAAAGCGAAAATTTCATCGAGTTTTTGCTGATCTTTATCAATAATATTTATCTTAAACCATTTATAATAACTAGGTATAAATAAAAAACTACTAACCATCATTGTCGGTGGTGTACAAGGTGAAATCATCCATAATTCAGCCTGAAAACTTCTGGAATTAAGCTTCTAATTTGGGTATACATTTACAATTAATTCTCCATAGGCCGTAATGGTAACGTTTTCCTCCGTTGCTCAGTCCATATCGTTTACTTGAACATGTATGATGGCTCATATCGAAGCTGATACATTTATACATGTCTGGTTAAATTTTCGGGGTGGCAAGTGGGATTACTTTTTTCGCAAATTGCTGGACCCCGGAAGATGGTGAAAAATGTCACTCTCCTCATGAAATAATCCCAAAATTCTGATCATAAAATTCAATAAAAAAATTGTCCTTTCTAATAATTTATTTCAGGTCAAATCTACATCTTTCTTTTCTCATCACATCAGCTCTATAAAACAGTTCTTATTGTTCATTTATGTCCATTTTTAAAATCACAGCATCCACAATTGTATGGCGGACTAATATTTTTTTTTAATTACGTCATCTGAGTTCCTCATCTCAAGGTTTATTAGGGATCCTGACCCATATTGAAATCAATACTTCTGATTTTTCCAAATATTTTTATGTGATCTTCATCGGTATAACATTCTGAATAAATCTGTGTATTTTTGTCCATTTCTGAAAAAAAATAAAGTTGTTTTAGCACTATAAGGCAATGACACTTTCGTCGCTATATTCATTTATTTTGAATACAATGTGTATGTATAATTAATTTCTTCCAGAATACATTCACTAGTCAAAACAAGGACAAAACTTCTGATTATAACCTTTAATTACAATACACAGACCCTGTTAAAGCATTCTATAAAATTTTCTTGTGTCTTAAAGTGCATTTTGGCAGAGAAATTATGCAAAAATGAAGATTTTATAAAAAAACCAACACCAAAATAATTATTCTTACTAGTGGAAATCTGGTATTTAAAACTGTGGAAAGCACTCTAAACTACTGGGAAAGTCATCCTTATCATATAATTAGAGTGCAATATAGTGCAAATTTTCAAAACTTGTCCTTTCACATAATTCTATTTGAGAAAAAATGTTTTTAACATGTATTTCAGTGAAAACCTTTTATCAGTGAGAAATCAACATGAGGTTTTAAAGGAAACATTGTGACATCTCATGTATTATGGCGTCATTAAATAACGACAGATCAAAATAGTGCTAAATATAGTTTGCAGTGTTACGTGAGAAACAGTTGCTGCAAGATTTAACTCGAAATATTGAGTCGAAACGATCTGTAACTAAGCCTTTCCATTCAATATCAAGACCATAGCAACAGTTTTCATATTTGCATATTTTTAACATACCGACTGTAATTTCAATTGCATAAATACCATAAATAAACAATTTAGAGCTTGCCTAACAAAACAAAATGCTTACCAGTTATTCAGGACTTTTTAAAACCTCTAGTTTGCCATCTCAGGTTAAAAAGTAATGATATGTCTGGAACTGAAATAAGACAAAAAAAAATTACTCAGGCTGTGTTATCATTTGATTTAAATACATAAGTATTATTGAGAGAGAAAAATCTATTTCTTGAAAGTTTAATTACAAAGAAAGACAAATGCTTCTCCCTTGTGGCTTAGTAACCTTCATTTAAACCTTTTATATTAGAAGCAATGGGTAGTAGCTAACTAGCTTAATAGTTGAATCGGTGCAGAAATATTGTTTTCAAAAAGGTTTGACCCTCCCCCTTTTTCACTGAGAAATGACAATATCTTTTGTTTTGCTCAAGTGCATTAAAAATAATAATTCATGATTTTCTTAAAACATGTACATGTGTTTTCTGTTTTTTTGCATATGATATCTACTGACCAGGTGTCAAATCATTGGATAAAAGCACATGCGATGATGTATCTCACTTTACTCGTATGAAGTGTGTTATCTCCCATGATTATCAGGTATTACTGTAGACCGAAGTGATAATTAAATAACAAAGACTATATTGTGTCATGTTTACTTACAATTTAATAATATTTAAAAGTTATTTCTTGCCTTTTTCAATATAGTAAACAAATTCCTTTCGGATATCTCGGGAGTAAACAAAGTTATGATTGTGCCTAAAAAAAAGTGTTCAGCCCCGTGCCAGTAATGCATTTTAAAAGCGAAAATTTCATCGAGTTTTTGCTGATCTTTATCAATAATATTTATCTTAAACCATTTATAATAACTAGGTATAAATAAAAAACTACTAACCATCATTGTCGGTGGTGTACAAGGTGAAATCATCCATAATTCAGCCTGAAAACTTCTGGAATTAAGCTTCTAATTTGGGTATACATTTACAATTAATTCTCCATAGGCCGTAATGGTAACGTTTTCCTCCGTTGCTCAGTCCATATCGTTTACTTGAACATGTATGATGGCTCATATCGAAGCTGATACATTTATACATGTCTGGTTAAATTTTCGGGGTGGCAAGTGGGATTACTTTTTTCGCAAATTGCTGGACCCCGGAAGATGGTGAAAAATGTCACTCTCCTCATGAAATAATCCCAAAATTCTGATCATAAAATTCAATAAAAAAATTGTCCTTTCTAATAATTTATTTCAGGTCAAATCTACATCTTTCTTTTCTCATCACATCAGCTCTATAAAACAGTTCTTATTGTTCATTTATGTCCATTTTTAAAATCACAGCATCCACAATTGTATGGCGGACTAATATTTTTTTTTAATTACGTCATCTGAGTTCCTCATCTCAAGGTTTATTAGGGATCCTGACCCATATTGAAATCAATACTTCTGATTTTTCCAAATATTTTTATGTGATCTTCATCGGTATAACATTCTGAATAAATCTGTGTATTTTTGTCCATTTCTGAAAAAAAATAAAGTTGTTTTAGCACTATAAGGCAATGACACTTTCGTCGCTATATTCATTTATTTTGAATACAATGTGTATGTATAATTAATTTCTTCCAGAATACATTCACTAGTCAAAACAAGGACAAAACTTCTGATTATAACCTTTAATTACAATACACAGACCCTGTTAAAGCATTCTATAAAATTTTCTTGTGTCTTAAAGTGCATTTTGGCAGAGAAATTATGCAAAAATGAAGATTTTATAAAAAAACCAACACCAAAATAATTATTCTTACTAGTGGAAATCTGGTATTTAAAACTGTGGAAAGCACTCTAAACTACTGGGAAAGTCATCCTTATCATATAATTAGAGTGCAATATAGTGCAAATTTTCAAAACTTGTCCTTTCACATAATTCTATTTGAGAAAAAATGTTTTTAACATGTATTTCAGTGAAAACCTTTTATCAGTGAGAAATCAACATGAGGTTTTAAAGGAAACATTGTGACATCTCATGTATTATGGCGTCATTAAATAACGACAGATCAAAATAGTGCTAAATATAGTTTGCAGTGTTACGTGAGAAACAGTTGCTGCAAGATTTAACTCGAAATATTGAGTCGAAACGATCTGTAACTAAGCCTTTCCATTCAATATCAAGACCATAGCAACAGTTTTCATATTTGCATATTTTTAACATACCGACTGTAATTTCAATTGCATAAATACCATAAATAAACAATTTAGAGCTTGCCTAACAAAACAAAATGCTTACCAGTTATTCAGGACTTTTTAAAACCTCTAGTTTGCCATCTCAGGTTAAAAAGTAATGATATGTCTGGAACTGAAATAAGACAAAAAAAAATTACTCAGGCTGTGTTATCATTTGATTTAAATACATAAGTATTATTGAGAGAGAAAAATCTATTTCTTGAAAGTTTAATTACAAAGAAAGACAAATGCTTCTCCCTTGTGGCTTAGTAACCTTCATTTAAACCTTTTATATTAGAAGCAATGGGTAGTAGCTAACTAGCTTAATAGTTGAATCGGTGCAGAAATATTGTTTTCAAAAAGGTTTGACCCTCCCCCTTTTTCACTGAGAAATGACAATATCTTTTGTTTTGCTCAAGTGCATTAAAAATAATAATTCATGATTTTCTTAAAACATGTACATGTGTTTTCTGTTTTTTTGCATATGATATCTACTGACCAGGTGTCAAATCATTGGATAAAAGCACATGCGATGATGTATCTCACTTTACTCGTATGAAGTGTGTTATCTCCCATGATTATCAGGTATTACTGTAGACCGAAGTGATAATTAAATAACAAAGACTATATTGTGTCATGTTTACTTACAATTTAATAATATTTAAAAGTTATTTCTTGCCTTTTTCAATATAGTAAACAAATTCCTTTCGGATATCTCGGGAGTAAACAAAGTTATGATTGTGCCTAAAAAAAAGTGTTCAGCCCCGTGCCAGTAATGCATTTTAAAAGCGAAAATTTCATCGAGTTTTTGCTGATCTTTATCAATAATATTTATCTTAAACCATTTATAATAACTAGGTATAAATAAAAAACTACTAACCATCATTGTCGGTGGTGTACAAGGTGAAATCATCCATAATTCAGCCTGAAAACTTCTGGAATTAAGCTTCTAATTTGGGTATACATTTACAATTAATTCTCCATAGGCCGTAATGGTAACGTTTTCCTCCGTTGCTCAGTCCATATCGTTTACTTGAACATGTATGATGGCTCATATCGAAGCTGATACATTTATACATGTCTGGTTAAATTTTCGGGGTGGCAAGTGGGATTACTTTTTTCGCAAATTGCTGGACCCCGGAAGATGGTGAAAAATGTCACTCTCCTCATGAAATAATCCCAAAATTCTGATCATAAAATTCAATAAAAAAATTGTCCTTTCTAATAATTTATTTCAGGTCAAATCTACATCTTTCTTTTCTCATCACATCAGCTCTATAAAACAGTTCTTATTGTTCATTTATGTCCATTTTTAAAATCACAGCATCCACAATTGTATGGCGGACTAATATTTTTTTTTAATTACGTCATCTGAGTTCCTCATCTCAAGGTTTATTAGGGATCCTGACCCATATTGAAATCAATACTTCTGATTTTTCCAAATATTTTTATGTGATCTTCATCGGTATAACATTCTGAATAAATCTGTGTATTTTTGTCCATTTCTGAAAAAAAATAAAGTTGTTTTAGCACTATAAGGCAATGACACTTTCGTCGCTATATTCATTTATTTTGAATACAATGTGTATGTATAATTAATTTCTTCCAGAATACATTCACTAGTCAAAACAAGGACAAAACTTCTGATTATAACCTTTAATTACAATACACAGACCCTGTTAAAGCATTCTATAAAATTTTCTTGTGTCTTAAAGTGCATTTTGGCAGAGAAATTATGCAAAAATGAAGATTTTATAAAAAAACCAACACCAAAATAATTATTCTTACTAGTGGAAATCTGGTATTTAAAACTGTGGAAAGCACTCTAAACTACTGGGAAAGTCATCCTTATCATATAATTAGAGTGCAATATAGTGCAAATTTTCAAAACTTGTCCTTTCACATAATTCTATTTGAGAAAAAATGTTTTTAACATGTATTTCAGTGAAAACCTTTTATCAGTGAGAAATCAACATGAGGTTTTAAAGGAAACATTGTGACATCTCATGTATTATGGCGTCATTAAATAACGACAGATCAAAATAGTGCTAAATATAGTTTGCAGTGTTACGTGAGAAACAGTTGCTGCAAGATTTAACTCGAAATATTGAGTCGAAACGATCTGTAACTAAGCCTTTCCATTCAATATCAAGACCATAGCAACAGTTTTCATATTTGCATATTTTTAACATACCGACTGTAATTTCAATTGCATAAATACCATAAATAAACAATTTAGAGCTTGCCTAACAAAACAAAATGCTTACCAGTTATTCAGGACTTTTTAAAACCTCTAGTTTGCCATCTCAGGTTAAAAAGTAATGATATGTCTGGAACTGAAATAAGACAAAAAAAAATTACTCAGGCTGTGTTATCATTTGATTTAAATACATAAGTATTATTGAGAGAGAAAAATCTATTTCTTGAAAGTTTAATTACAAAGAAAGACAAATGCTTCTCCCTTGTGGCTTAGTAACCTTCATTTAAACCTTTTATATTAGAAGCAATGGGTAGTAGCTAACTAGCTTAATAGTTGAATCGGTGCAGAAATATTGTTTTCAAAAAGGTTTGACCCTCCCCCTTTTTCACTGAGAAATGACAATATCTTTTGTTTTGCTCAAGTGCATTAAAAATAATAATTCATGATTTTCTTAAAACATGTACATGTGTTTTCTGTTTTTTTGCATATGATATCTACTGACCAGGTGTCAAATCATTGGATAAAAGCACATGCGATGATGTATCTCACTTTACTCGTATGAAGTGTGTTATCTCCCATGATTATCAGGTATTACTGTAGACCGAAGTGATAATTAAATAACAAAGACTATATTGTGTCATGTTTACTTACAATTTAATAATATTTAAAAGTTATTTCTTGCCTTTTTCAATATAGTAAACAAATTCCTTTCGGATATCTCGGGAGTAAACAAAGTTATGATTGTGCCTAAAAAAAAGTGTTCAGCCCCGTGCCAGTAATGCATTTTAAAAGCGAAAATTTCATCGAGTTTTTGCTGATCTTTATCAATAATATTTATCTTAAACCATTTATAATAACTAGGTATAAATAAAAAACTACTAACCATCATTGTCGGTGGTGTACAAGGTGAAATCATCCATAATTCAGCCTGAAAACTTCTGGAATTAAGCTTCTAATTTGGGTATACATTTACAATTAATTCTCCATAGGCCGTAATGGTAACGTTTTCCTCCGTTGCTCAGTCCATATCGTTTACTTGAACATGTATGATGGCTCATATCGAAGCTGATACATTTATACATGTCTGGTTAAATTTTCGGGGTGGCAAGTGGGATTACTTTTTTCGCAAATTGCTGGACCCCGGAAGATGGTGAAAAATGTCACTCTCCTCATGAAATAATCCCAAAATTCTGATCATAAAATTCAATAAAAAAATTGTCCTTTCTAATAATTTATTTCAGGTCAAATCTACATCTTTCTTTTCTCATCACATCAGCTCTATAAAACAGTTCTTATTGTTCATTTATGTCCATTTTTAAAATCACAGCATCCACAATTGTATGGCGGACTAATATTTTTTTTTAATTACGTCATCTGAGTTCCTCATCTCAAGGTTTATTAGGGATCCTGACCCATATTGAAATCAATACTTCTGATTTTTCCAAATATTTTTATGTGATCTTCATCGGTATAACATTCTGAATAAATCTGTGTATTTTTGTCCATTTCTGAAAAAAAATAAAGTTGTTTTAGCACTATAAGGCAATGACACTTTCGTCGCTATATTCATTTATTTTGAATACAATGTGTATGTATAATTAATTTCTTCCAGAATACATTCACTAGTCAAAACAAGGACAAAACTTCTGATTATAACCTTTAATTACAATACACAGACCCTGTTAAAGCATTCTATAAAATTTTCTTGTGTCTTAAAGTGCATTTTGGCAGAGAAATTATGCAAAAATGAAGATTTTATAAAAAAACCAACACCAAAATAATTATTCTTACTAGTGGAAATCTGGTATTTAAAACTGTGGAAAGCACTCTAAACTACTGGGAAAGTCATCCTTATCATATAATTAGAGTGCAATATAGTGCAAATTTTCAAAACTTGTCCTTTCACATAATTCTATTTGAGAAAAAATGTTTTTAACATGTATTTCAGTGAAAACCTTTTATCAGTGAGAAATCAACATGAGGTTTTAAAGGAAACATTGTGACATCTCATGTATTATGGCGTCATTAAATAACGACAGATCAAAATAGTGCTAAATATAGTTTGCAGTGTTACGTGAGAAACAGTTGCTGCAAGATTTAACTCGAAATATTGAGTCGAAACGATCTGTAACTAAGCCTTTCCATTCAATATCAAGACCATAGCAACAGTTTTCATATTTGCATATTTTTAACATACCGACTGTAATTTCAATTGCATAAATACCATAAATAAACAATTTAGAGCTTGCCTAACAAAACAAAATGCTTACCAGTTATTCAGGACTTTTTAAAACCTCTAGTTTGCCATCTCAGGTTAAAAAGTAATGATATGTCTGGAACTGAAATAAGACAAAAAAAAATTACTCAGGCTGTGTTATCATTTGATTTAAATACATAAGTATTATTGAGAGAGAAAAATCTATTTCTTGAAAGTTTAATTACAAAGAAAGACAAATGCTTCTCCCTTGTGGCTTAGTAACCTTCATTTAAACCTTTTATATTAGAAGCAATGGGTAGTAGCTAACTAGCTTAATAGTTGAATCGGTGCAGAAATATTGTTTTCAAAAAGGTTTGACCCTCCCCCTTTTTCACTGAGAAATGACAATATCTTTTGTTTTGCTCAAGTGCATTAAAAATAATAATTCATGATTTTCTTAAAACATGTACATGTGTTTTCTGTTTTTTTGCATATGATATCTACTGACCAGGTGTCAAATCATTGGATAAAAGCACATGCGATGATGTATCTCACTTTACTCGTATGAAGTGTGTTATCTCCCATGATTATCAGGTATTACTGTAGACCGAAGTGATAATTAAATAACAAAGACTATATTGTGTCATGTTTACTTACAATTTAATAATATTTAAAAGTTATTTCTTGCCTTTTTCAATATAGTAAACAAATTCCTTTCGGATATCTCGGGAGTAAACAAAGTTATGATTGTGCCTAAAAAAAAGTGTTCAGCCCCGTGCCAGTAATGCATTTTAAAAGCGAAAATTTCATCGAGTTTTTGCTGATCTTTATCAATAATATTTATCTTAAACCATTTATAATAACTAGGTATAAATAAAAAACTACTAACCATCATTGTCGGTGGTGTACAAGGTGAAATCATCCATAATTCAGCCTGAAAACTTCTGGAATTAAGCTTCTAATTTGGGTATACATTTACAATTAATTCTCCATAGGCCGTAATGGTAACGTTTTCCTCCGTTGCTCAGTCCATATCGTTTACTTGAACATGTATGATGGCTCATATCGAAGCTGATACATTTATACATGTCTGGTTAAATTTTCGGGGTGGCAAGTGGGATTACTTTTTTCGCAAATTGCTGGACCCCGGAAGATGGTGAAAAATGTCACTCTCCTCATGAAATAATCCCAAAATTCTGATCATAAAATTCAATAAAAAAATTGTCCTTTCTAATAATTTATTTCAGGTCAAATCTACATCTTTCTTTTCTCATCACATCAGCTCTATAAAACAGTTCTTATTGTTCATTTATGTCCATTTTTAAAATCACAGCATCCACAATTGTATGGCGGACTAATATTTTTTTTTAATTACGTCATCTGAGTTCCTCATCTCAAGGTTTATTAGGGATCCTGACCCATATTGAAATCAATACTTCTGATTTTTCCAAATATTTTTATGTGATCTTCATCGGTATAACATTCTGAATAAATCTGTGTATTTTTGTCCATTTCTGAAAAAAAATAAAGTTGTTTTAGCACTATAAGGCAATGACACTTTCGTCGCTATATTCATTTATTTTGAATACAATGTGTATGTATAATTAATTTCTTCCAGAATACATTCACTAGTCAAAACAAGGACAAAACTTCTGATTATAACCTTTAATTACAATACACAGACCCTGTTAAAGCATTCTATAAAATTTTCTTGTGTCTTAAAGTGCATTTTGGCAGAGAAATTATGCAAAAATGAAGATTTTATAAAAAAACCAACACCAAAATAATTATTCTTACTAGTGGAAATCTGGTATTTAAAACTGTGGAAAGCACTCTAAACTACTGGGAAAGTCATCCTTATCATATAATTAGAGTGCAATATAGTGCAAATTTTCAAAACTTGTCCTTTCACATAATTCTATTTGAGAAAAAATGTTTTTAACATGTATTTCAGTGAAAACCTTTTATCAGTGAGAAATCAACATGAGGTTTTAAAGGAAACATTGTGACATCTCATGTATTATGGCGTCATTAAATAACGACAGATCAAAATAGTGCTAAATATAGTTTGCAGTGTTACGTGAGAAACAGTTGCTGCAAGATTTAACTCGAAATATTGAGTCGAAACGATCTGTAACTAAGCCTTTCCATTCAATATCAAGACCATAGCAACAGTTTTCATATTTGCATATTTTTAACATACCGACTGTAATTTCAATTGCATAAATACCATAAATAAACAATTTAGAGCTTGCCTAACAAAACAAAATGCTTACCAGTTATTCAGGACTTTTTAAAACCTCTAGTTTGCCATCTCAGGTTAAAAAGTAATGATATGTCTGGAACTGAAATAAGACAAAAAAAAATTACTCAGGCTGTGTTATCATTTGATTTAAATACATAAGTATTATTGAGAGAGAAAAATCTATTTCTTGAAAGTTTAATTACAAAGAAAGACAAATGCTTCTCCCTTGTGGCTTAGTAACCTTCATTTAAACCTTTTATATTAGAAGCAATGGGTAGTAGCTAACTAGCTTAATAGTTGAATCGGTGCAGAAATATTGTTTTCAAAAAGGTTTGACCCTCCCCCTTTTTCACTGAGAAATGACAATATCTTTTGTTTTGCTCAAGTGCATTAAAAATAATAATTCATGATTTTCTTAAAACATGTACATGTGTTTTCTGTTTTTTTGCATATGATATCTACTGACCAGGTGTCAAATCATTGGATAAAAGCACATGCGATGATGTATCTCACTTTACTCGTATGAAGTGTGTTATCTCCCATGATTATCAGGTATTACTGTAGACCGAAGTGATAATTAAATAACAAAGACTATATTGTGTCATGTTTACTTACAATTTAATAATATTTAAAAGTTATTTCTTGCCTTTTTCAATATAGTAAACAAATTCCTTTCGGATATCTCGGGAGTAAACAAAGTTATGATTGTGCCTAAAAAAAAGTGTTCAGCCCCGTGCCAGTAATGCATTTTAAAAGCGAAAATTTCATCGAGTTTTTGCTGATCTTTATCAATAATATTTATCTTAAACCATTTATAATAACTAGGTATAAATAAAAAACTACTAACCATCATTGTCGGTGGTGTACAAGGTGAAATCATCCATAATTCAGCCTGAAAACTTCTGGAATTAAGCTTCTAATTTGGGTATACATTTACAATTAATTCTCCATAGGCCGTAATGGTAACGTTTTCCTCCGTTGCTCAGTCCATATCGTTTACTTGAACATGTATGATGGCTCATATCGAAGCTGATACATTTATACATGTCTGGTTAAATTTTCGGGGTGGCAAGTGGGATTACTTTTTTCGCAAATTGCTGGACCCCGGAAGATGGTGAAAAATGTCACTCTCCTCATGAAATAATCCCAAAATTCTGATCATAAAATTCAATAAAAAAATTGTCCTTTCTAATAATTTATTTCAGGTCAAATCTACATCTTTCTTTTCTCATCACATCAGCTCTATAAAACAGTTCTTATTGTTCATTTATGTCCATTTTTAAAATCACAGCATCCACAATTGTATGGCGGACTAATATTTTTTTTTAATTACGTCATCTGAGTTCCTCATCTCAAGGTTTATTAGGGATCCTGACCCATATTGAAATCAATACTTCTGATTTTTCCAAATATTTTTATGTGATCTTCATCGGTATAACATTCTGAATAAATCTGTGTATTTTTGTCCATTTCTGAAAAAAAATAAAGTTGTTTTAGCACTATAAGGCAATGACACTTTCGTCGCTATATTCATTTATTTTGAATACAATGTGTATGTATAATTAATTTCTTCCAGAATACATTCACTAGTCAAAACAAGGACAAAACTTCTGATTATAACCTTTAATTACAATACACAGACCCTGTTAAAGCATTCTATAAAATTTTCTTGTGTCTTAAAGTGCATTTTGGCAGAGAAATTATGCAAAAATGAAGATTTTATAAAAAAACCAACACCAAAATAATTATTCTTACTAGTGGAAATCTGGTATTTAAAACTGTGGAAAGCACTCTAAACTACTGGGAAAGTCATCCTTATCATATAATTAGAGTGCAATATAGTGCAAATTTTCAAAACTTGTCCTTTCACATAATTCTATTTGAGAAAAAATGTTTTTAACATGTATTTCAGTGAAAACCTTTTATCAGTGAGAAATCAACATGAGGTTTTAAAGGAAACATTGTGACATCTCATGTATTATGGCGTCATTAAATAACGACAGATCAAAATAGTGCTAAATATAGTTTGCAGTGTTACGTGAGAAACAGTTGCTGCAAGATTTAACTCGAAATATTGAGTCGAAACGATCTGTAACTAAGCCTTTCCATTCAATATCAAGACCATAGCAACAGTTTTCATATTTGCATATTTTTAACATACCGACTGTAATTTCAATTGCATAAATACCATAAATAAACAATTTAGAGCTTGCCTAACAAAACAAAATGCTTACCAGTTATTCAGGACTTTTTAAAACCTCTAGTTTGCCATCTCAGGTTAAAAAGTAATGATATGTCTGGAACTGAAATAAGACAAAAAAAAATTACTCAGGCTGTGTTATCATTTGATTTAAATACATAAGTATTATTGAGAGAGAAAAATCTATTTCTTGAAAGTTTAATTACAAAGAAAGACAAATGCTTCTCCCTTGTGGCTTAGTAACCTTCATTTAAACCTTTTATATTAGAAGCAATGGGTAGTAGCTAACTAGCTTAATAGTTGAATCGGTGCAGAAATATTGTTTTCAAAAAGGTTTGACCCTCCCCCTTTTTCACTGAGAAATGACAATATCTTTTGTTTTGCTCAAGTGCATTAAAAATAATAATTCATGATTTTCTTAAAACATGTACATGTGTTTTCTGTTTTTTTGCATATGATATCTACTGACCAGGTGTCAAATCATTGGATAAAAGCACATGCGATGATGTATCTCACTTTACTCGTATGAAGTGTGTTATCTCCCATGATTATCAGGTATTACTGTAGACCGAAGTGATAATTAAATAACAAAGACTATATTGTGTCATGTTTACTTACAATTTAATAATATTTAAAAGTTATTTCTTGCCTTTTTCAATATAGTAAACAAATTCCTTTCGGATATCTCGGGAGTAAACAAAGTTATGATTGTGCCTAAAAAAAAGTGTTCAGCCCCGTGCCAGTAATGCATTTTAAAAGCGAAAATTTCATCGAGTTTTTGCTGATCTTTATCAATAATATTTATCTTAAACCATTTATAATAACTAGGTATAAATAAAAAACTACTAACCATCATTGTCGGTGGTGTACAAGGTGAAATCATCCATAATTCAGCCTGAAAACTTCTGGAATTAAGCTTCTAATTTGGGTATACATTTACAATTAATTCTCCATAGGCCGTAATGGTAACGTTTTCCTCCGTTGCTCAGTCCATATCGTTTACTTGAACATGTATGATGGCTCATATCGAAGCTGATACATTTATACATGTCTGGTTAAATTTTCGGGGTGGCAAGTGGGATTACTTTTTTCGCAAATTGCTGGACCCCGGAAGATGGTGAAAAATGTCACTCTCCTCATGAAATAATCCCAAAATTCTGATCATAAAATTCAATAAAAAAATTGTCCTTTCTAATAATTTATTTCAGGTCAAATCTACATCTTTCTTTTCTCATCACATCAGCTCTATAAAACAGTTCTTATTGTTCATTTATGTCCATTTTTAAAATCACAGCATCCACAATTGTATGGCGGACTAATATTTTTTTTTAATTACGTCATCTGAGTTCCTCATCTCAAGGTTTATTAGGGATCCTGACCCATATTGAAATCAATACTTCTGATTTTTCCAAATATTTTTATGTGATCTTCATCGGTATAACATTCTGAATAAATCTGTGTATTTTTGTCCATTTCTGAAAAAAAATAAAGTTGTTTTAGCACTATAAGGCAATGACACTTTCGTCGCTATATTCATTTATTTTGAATACAATGTGTATGTATAATTAATTTCTTCCAGAATACATTCACTAGTCAAAACAAGGACAAAACTTCTGATTATAACCTTTAATTACAATACACAGACCCTGTTAAAGCATTCTATAAAATTTTCTTGTGTCTTAAAGTGCATTTTGGCAGAGAAATTATGCAAAAATGAAGATTTTATAAAAAAACCAACACCAAAATAATTATTCTTACTAGTGGAAATCTGGTATTTAAAACTGTGGAAAGCACTCTAAACTACTGGGAAAGTCATCCTTATCATATAATTAGAGTGCAATATAGTGCAAATTTTCAAAACTTGTCCCTTTCACATAATTCTATTTGAGAAAAAATGTTTTTAACATGTATTTCAGTGAAAACCTTTTATCAGTGAGAAATCAACATGAGGTTTTAAAGGAAACATTGTGACATCTCATGTATTATGGCGTCATTAAATAACGACAGATCAAAATAGTGCTAAATATAGTTTGCAGTGTTACGTGAGAAACAGTTGCTGCAAGATTTAACTCGAAATATTGAGTCGAAACGATCTGTAACTAAGCCTTTCCATTCAATATCAAGACCATAGCAACAGTTTTCATATTTGCATATTTTTAACATACCGACTGTAATTTCAATTGCATAAATACCATAAATAAACAATTTAGAGCTTGCCTAACAAAACAAAATGCTTACCAGTTATTCAGGACTTTTTAAAACCTCTAGTTTGCCATCTCAGGTTAAAAAGTAATGATATGTCTGGAACTGAAATAAGACAAAAAAAAAATTACTCAGGCTGTGTTATCATTTGATTTAAATACATAAGTATTATTGAGAGAGAAAAATCTATTTCTTGAAAGTTTAATTACAAAGAAAGACAAATGCTTCTCCCTTGTGGCTTAGTAACCTTCATTTAAACCTTTTATATTAGAAGCAATGGGTAGTAGCTAACTAGCTTAATAGTTGAATCGGTGCAGAAATATTGTTTTCAAAAAGGTTTGACCCTCCCCCTTTTTCACTGAGAAATGACAATATCTTTTGTTTTGCTCAAGTGCATTAAAAATAATAATTCATGATTTTCTTAAAACATGTACATGTGTTTTCTGTTTTTTTGCATATGATATCTACTGACCAGGTGTCAAATCATTGGATAAAAGCACATGCGATGATGTATCTCACTTTACTCGTATGAAGTGTGTTATCTCCCATGATTATCAGGTATTACTGTAGACCGAAGTGATAATTAAATAACAAAGACTATATTGTGTCATGTTTACTTACAATTTAATAATATTTAAAAGTTATTTCTTGCCTTTTTCAATATAGTAAACAAATTCCTTTCGGATATCTCGGGAGTAAACAAAGTTATGATTGTGCCTAAAAAAAAGTGTTCAGCCCCGTGCCAGTAATGCATTTTAAAAGCGAAAATTTCATCGAGTTTTTGCTGATCTTTATCAATAATATTTATCTTAAACCATTTATAATAACTAGGTATAAATAAAAAACTACTAACCATCATTGTCGGTGGTGTACAAGGTGAAATCATCCATAATTCAGCCTGAAAACTTCTGGAATTAAGCTTCTAATTTGGGTATACATTTACAATTAATTCTCCATAGGCCGTAATGGTAACGTTTTCCTCCGTTGCTCAGTCCATATCGTTTACTTGAACATGTATGATGGCTCATATCGAAGCTGATACATTTATACATGTCTGGTTAAATTTTCGGGGTGGCAAGTGGGATTACTTTTTTCGCAAATTGCTGGACCCCGGAAGATGGTGAAAAATGTCACTCTCCTCATGAAATAATCCCAAAATTCTGATCATAAAATTCAATAAAAAAATTGTCCTTTCTAATAATTTATTTCAGGTCAAATCTACATCTTTCTTTTCTCATCACATCAGCTCTATAAAACAGTTCTTATTGTTCATTTATGTCCATTTTTAAAATCACAGCATCCACAATTGTATGGCGGACTAATATTTTTTTTTAATTACGTCATCTGAGTTCCTCATCTCAAGGTTTATTAGGGATCCTGACCCATATTGAAATCAATACTTCTGATTTTTCCAAATATTTTTATGTGATCTTCATCGGTATAACATTCTGAATAAATCTGTGTATTTTTGTCCATTTCTGAAAAAAAATAAAGTTGTTTTAGCACTATAAGGCAATGACACTTTCGTCGCTATATTCATTTATTTTGAATACAATGTGTATGTATAATTAATTTCTTCCAGAATACATTCACTAGTCAAAACAAGGACAAAACTTCTGATTATAACCTTTAATTACAATACACAGACCCTGTTAAAGCATTCTATAAAATTTTCTTGTGTCTTAAAGTGCATTTTGGCAGAGAAATTATGCAAAAATGAAGATTTTATAAAAAAACCAACACCAAAATAATTATTCTTACTAGTGGAAATCTGGTATTTAAAACTGTGGAAAGCACTCTAAACTACTGGGAAAGTCATCCTTATCATATAATTAGAGTGCAATATAGTGCAAATTTTCAAAACTTGTCCTTTCACATAATTCTATTTGAGAAAAAATGTTTTTAACATGTATTTCAGTGAAAACCTTTTATCAGTGAGAAATCAACATGAGGTTTTAAAGGAAACATTGTGACATCTCATGTATTATGGCGTCATTAAATAACGACAGATCAAAATAGTGCTAAATATAGTTTGCAGTGTTACGTGAGAAACAGTTGCTGCAAGATTTAACTCGAAATATTGAGTCGAAACGATCTGTAACTAAGCCTTTCCATTCAATATCAAGACCATAGCAACAGTTTTCATATTTGCATATTTTTAACATACCGACTGTAATTTCAATTGCATAAATACCATAAATAAACAATTTAGAGCTTGCCTAACAAAACAAAATGCTTACCAGTTATTCAGGACTTTTTAAAACCTCTAGTTTGCCATCTCAGGTTAAAAAGTAATGATATGTCTGGAACTGAAATAAGACAAAAAAAAATTACTCAGGCTGTGTTATCATTTGATTTAAATACATAAGTATTATTGAGAGAGAAAAATCTATTTCTTGAAAGTTTAATTACAAAGAAAGACAAATGCTTCTCCCTTGTGGCTTAGTAACCTTCATTTAAACCTTTTATATTAGAAGCAATGGGTAGTAGCTAACTAGCTTAATAGTTGAATCGGTGCAGAAATATTGTTTTCAAAAAGGTTTGACCCTCCCCCTTTTTCACTGAGAAATGACAATATCTTTTGTTTTGCTCAAGTGCATTAAAAATAATAATTCATGATTTTCTTAAAACATGTACATGTGTTTTCTGTTTTTTTGCATATGATATCTACTGACCAGGTGTCAAATCATTGGATAAAAGCACATGCGATGATGTATCTCACTTTACTCGTATGAAGTGTGTTATCTCCCATGATTATCAGGTATTACTGTAGACCGAAGTGATAATTAAATAACAAAGACTATATTGTGTCATGTTTACTTACAATTTAATAATATTTAAAAGTTATTTCTTGCCTTTTTCAATATAGTAAACAAATTCCTTTCGGATATCTCGGGAGTAAACAAAGTTATGATTGTGCCTAAAAAAAAGTGTTCAGCCCCGTGCCAGTAATGCATTTTAAAAGCGAAAATTCATCGAGTTTTTGCTGATCTTTATCAATAATATTTATCTTAAACCATTTATAATAACTAGGTATAAATAAAAAACTACTAACCATCATTGTCGGTGGTGTACAAGGTGAAATCATCCATAATTCAGCCTGAAAACTTCTGGAATTAAGCTTCTAATTTGGGTATACATTTACAATTAATTCTCCATAGGCCGTAATGGTAACGTTTTCCTCCGTTGCTCAGTCCATATCGTTTACTTGAACATGTATGATGGCTCATATCGAAGCTGATACATTTATACATGTCTGGTTAAATTTTCGGGGTGGCAAGTGGGATTACTTTTTTCGCAAATTGCTGGACCCCGGAAGATGGTGAAAAATGTCACTCTCCTCATGAAATAATCCCAAAATTCTGATCATAAAATTCAATAAAAAAATTGTCCTTTCTAATAATTTATTTCAGGTCAAATCTACATCTTTCTTTTCTCATCACATCAGCTCTATAAAACAGTTCTTATTGTTCATTTATGTCCATTTTTAAAATCACAGCATCCACAATTGTATGGCGGACTAATATTTTTTTTTAATTACGTCATCTGAGTTCCTCATCTCAAGGTTTATTAGGGATCCTGACCCATATTGAAATCAATACTTCTGATTTTTCCAAATATTTTTATGTGATCTTCATCGGTATAACATTCTGAATAAATCTGTGTATTTTTGTCCAT